>NC_133336.1:3494059-3774059 GCF_042186555.1 Aquarana catesbeiana
AAAAACAAAACAATTCGGATTCCTCCAGGTTCGGTTGTGTTTCCAGCTGGTGAAAAGTAGCCGGGGGTGACATCATCTCATTCACGCTGTTCAAGAAGAATTCTTCATCCCGCGGCTCGCTGGAACGGCGTTCTGTGAACTTTAAAGGGCCCCCAGGGCGCTCCCAGCCCCCCACACCTCTCCCGTACCCAGTGTTTGTGTTGGACGGCCCAATGCTCGGTGGATATGACCGCATTGTGATGACTACAGCCGACACGCTTCAGGCCTTAGTGACAGTCGGCCCCCAACGCCGCCCGCCATTGGTCAACACGCATTATGATTTCATCACTCGGAGAAGGCCTCGCAGGGGACCCCCGCTGCTTCCATTTCTGAATATTTATAAAGCTGCTTCTGGTTTGACGGCCAAAAGATGACACAAAGCGTGAAAATGTCAAACGGAAAAATCTGTTTTTTAAGTGGTGAGGAGATCGGCACAGAGGATAACCGAGAACTCCGGAGGAACCGAAGAATTATCGGGATCATCAAAGGCAGAAGGACAACAATTTCATCTCTTCTACAAATCGGGCGTCAGAAACGTAAAGTCCAGAACCGGAGTACAGCCAACGCCGACATCTTCTAGAACCGACTTCCCGAAAACCATCACCGCAGAGATACATGAAGGAGAAATATCTTACCGGTCACAACTTGTACATGGGTCACATCAGCAACATAGCCGGATCCGTGACCTCATTCTTCTCCACCGCAAATAAACAATACAGACCGGCCCCCAGCCTGCCCTCAGCCTCTGATAGGACATAGAGCAGGGGTCTTAACCTGGCGGCCCTCCAGCTGTTGCGAAGCTACAAGTCCCATGATGCATTGCAAGGCTGACAGTTACAAGCATGACTTGCTCAGGCAGAGGCATGATGGGACTTGTAGTTTCGCAAAAGTTGGAGGGCCGCCAGGTTGAGACCCCTGACATAGAGAGACAGGCCGGCCCACAATGCTGACCACCAGTGAACGGATAGGCTGCATTCTCAGTGATGTCACCGCTCTCTAGTGATTGGATAGGCTGCATTCTCAGTGATGTCATCGCTCTCTAGTGAATGGATAGGCTGCATTCTCAGTGATGTCACCGCTCTCTAGTGATTGGATAGGCTGCATTCTTAGTAATGTCACCGCTCTCTAGTGATTGGATAGGCTGCATTCTCAGTGATGTCATCGCTCTCTAGTGATTGGATAGGCTGCATTCTCAGTGATGTCACCGCTCTCTAGTGATTGGATAGGCTGCATTCTTAGTAATGTCATCGCTCTCTAGTGATTGGATAGGCTGCATTCTCAGTGATGTCATCGCTCTCTAGTGATTGGATAGGCTGCATTCTCAGTGATGTCATCGCTCTCTAGTGATTGGATAGGCTGCATTCTCAGTGATGTCATCGCTCTCTAGTGATTGGATAGGCTGCATTCTCAGTGATGTCATCGCTCTCTAGTGATTGGATAGGCAGTATTCTCAGTGATGTCATCGCTCTCTAGTGATTGGATAGGCTGCATTCTCAGTGATGTCACCGCTCTCTAGTGATTGGATAGGCTGCATTCTCAGTGACGTCATCGCTCTCTAGTGATTGGATAGGCTGCATTCTCAGTGATGTCATCGCTCTCTAGTGATTGGATAGGCTGCATTCTCAGTGATGCCATCGCTCTCTAGTGATTGGATAGGCTGCATTCTCAGTGATGTCATCGCTCTCTAGTGATTGGATAGGCTGCATTCTCAGTGATGTCATCGCTCTCTAGTGATTGGATAGGCTGCATTCTCAGTGATGTCACCGCTCTCTAGTGATTGGATAGGCTGCATTCTCAGTGATGTCATCGTTCTCTAGTGATTGGATAGGCTGCATTCTCAGTGATGTCATCGCTCTCTAGTGATTGGATAGGCTGCATTCTCAGTGATGTCATCGCTCTCTAGTGATTGGATAGGCTGCATTCTCAGTGATGTCATCGCTCTCTAGTGATTGGATAGGCTGCATTCTCAGTGATGCCATCGCTCTCTAGTGAATGGATAGGCTGCATTCTCAGTGATGTCATCGCTCTCTAGTGATTGGATAGGCTGCATTCTCAGTGATGCCATCGCTCTCTAGTGAATGGATAGGCTGCATTCTCAGTGACGTCATCACTCTCTAGTGATTGGATAGGCTGCATTCTCAGTGATGCCGGCAATCTAACGTCTGGTTTGGTTACTTTGTACAATCATTTTGTCCTTGCTGGGGACAAGTGCTCTTACCCACTGAGTGATTGGTAATTATTTTATAAATCCTACAATTGTGATCAATAACCCAGCATTGGTAGCACCATGATACATATAATAACACTTATATAAGATGTCGGTTTCTGTGCATTAAACTCACAGATGATGTGTTTGTAGACGTCCGCCATGTTCCGGTGTCGTGCTGCTGAGTACCAGAGACACTGCGGTCAGATTGGCGTTCCTCGCTCTTCCATGGAATAAAAGTTAGATAAATACATTGTGTCATTGTGAAAGGAAACGTGAGACGAAATTGTCATTCAATATGTCAGCCTGTGGCTCCCCCAAGGACATGGGGAACGCTCGCCGCGGATCTAATAAATTCAGTATGAGCGATTTCATGAAATATGTCATCATGTGACAAGGTGGTGGTTCCTTCAAGCAGGTGCACTGCAATTTAAGAAATGGGAATTCTTCAGAGGATTGCGCAGCATAATGGATGGCAGCTTGATGGGTTTTGGCAGGATTTCAGATGGAACGGTATTTTTTTTTCTCCCCCCCTTTCTTAAACCCTTCCATCAGTTTGAAGAGAGCGCTGCCAAGATCTAAACCCCGATCTGGATACACACAGGCTCACGTTTAAATTCGGGGCGCTCAGCCAACTTTCTGCAACAGCCAAACTTCAGACCGCTCCATCAAATCCATGAAATGGAATGCAAGCTACGGACTGAATCCATGTTCTGCCTAATGAGCCTCAGAGTCGCCGAAAATCATTTTGTATTTAAAGTTTGAATGAAGCCTTGAAGTGAACCCGGGGAACATGGCTGGGCGGCCTGGGTCTCCCATCTTCATCCAAGGATCAGTGGTGGGTAGACATGTGCTATTCGGTTCGTTCAAATTCATTTTTCGGACGAAAATTCAATTTTCAGAGATTCGGATGTGTCCGCATTGCAGAATGGACAGCAAATGGAGCGAAAAAAATTATAACGGAATTTTCTGATTCATTTGGACACATTGGGAAGTTGGTTGTTAAGGATTTGGGCGGCTGACGCATCCGTAACAGCCAGTAGAAAGTACATTGTAAATGCAAAGTGCAAAAACAGCGTGGAGCTCAACCCTCAACCCATACCAGATCCTTTGGGATATTGGATGTACCTCATTCGTATGGGGGGGTAGGATCTGGGGGCCCCTTAATAAAGGGGGGCTCCCAGATTCTGATAAGCCCCCACCTATAGACAACCACTGGGCCAGGGTTGTGGGGAGGAGGCCCTTGTCCTCATCCTCCAAAGCACCTCCCTATGTTGGGGGCATGTGTCCTGGTATGCGCGCTCGTCTCCTGGCCTACCAGCCTATTCATCTAGCAATACCTTCAGATTACAAAGTAATAAACGCTGGGACTCGGTGATCACAGACCTATCAGTGGGTCTCAGTATGTGGCCCTGGGATTCGGTGTTCACAGACCTATCGGTGGGTCTCAGTATGTGGCCCTGGGATTCGGTGTTCACAGACCTATCGGTGGGTCTCAGTTGGTGGCCTGGGACACGGTGTTCACAGACCTGTTGGTGTCGTGGTATGTGGATCTGCGATTTGATGCTCACAGACCTATTAGTCAGTCTCAGTATGTGGCCCTGGGATTCGGTGTTCACAGACCTATTGGTGGGTCTTGGTATGTGGCCCTGGGAATGGCATGGCTAGGGGGTGACTTCTGGGGCTATAGACCCGAATCTGGGGCCCATAGCCCTGAGTCTCTTACCGGGTGAAGCGGCCGCTTGGGAAATCCCGTACACGCTCGGCCCTTTTCTAGTAGGCGGGCACATGCGCAGTGACATAATGACACCGGGCGGCACCATTTTTAAATGTAAAGCAGCAGTGTCACCTCTGTGAGGTCTCGGCGGTAGCGGGCACCTCTCATAACGGCCGGGTAAGACCCCTCTGCAGCTTCTGACTACCTCCTGGTATTGCTCTCCTGCACCATGTCCGCAGCCACTGACATCTCCTCCTGCACCACGTCCACAGCCTCTGACCATCTCCTCCAGAACCATGTCCACAGCCTCTGACTATCTCCTCCTGCGCCATGACCGCAGCCTCTGACCATCTCCTCCAGCACCATGTCCACAGTCTCTGACTATCTCCTCCTGCACCATGACCGCAGCCTCTGACTATCTCCTCCTGCACCATGACCGCAGCCTCTGACTATCTCCTCCAGCACCATGTCCGCAGCCTCTGACTACCTCCTCCTGCACCATGACCGCAGCCTCTGACTATCTCCTCCAGCACCATGACTGCAGCCTCTGACTATCTCCTCCTGCACCATGTCTGCAGTCTCTGACCATCTCCTCCTGCACCATGTCCACAGCCTCTGACCATCTCCTGCACCATGTCTGCCGCTTCTGACAATCTCCTCCTGCACCATGTCTGCAGCCTCTGACCATCTCCTGCATCATGTCTGCAGCCTCTGATCATTTCCTCCTGCACCATGTCCATAGCCTCTGACCATCACCTCCTGCACCATGTCCGCAGCCTCTGACATCTCCACCTGCACCATGTCTGCAGCCTCTGATCATCTCCTGCACCATGTCCGCAGCCTCTGATCATCTCCTCCTGCACCATGTCCATGGCATCTAAACATCTCCTCCTGCACCATGTCCATAGCCTCTGACCATCTCCTCCTGCACCATGTCCGCAGCCTCTGACATCTCTACCTGCACCATGTCTGCAGCCTCTGACTATCTCCTCCTGCACTATGACCGCAGCCTCTGACTATCTCCTCCTGCACTATGACCGCAGCCTCTGACTATCTCCTCCTGCACCATGACCACAGCCTCTGACTATCTCCTCCTGCACCGTGTCTGCAGCCTCTGACATGTCCTCCTGCACCATGTCTGCAGTCTCTGACCATCTCCTCCTGCACCATGTCCACAGCCTCTGACCATCTCCTGCACCATGTCTGCAGCTTCTGACAATCTCCTCCTGCACCATGTCTGCAGCCTCTGACCATCTCCTGCACCATGTCCGCAGCCTCTGATCATCTCCTCCTGCTCCATGTCCATAGCCCCTGACCATCACCTCCTGCACCATGTCCGCAGCCTCTGACATCTCTACCTGCACCATGTCCGCAGCCTCTGACCATCTCCTGCACCATGTCCGCAGCCTCTGACCATCTCCTCCTGCACCATGTCCGCAGCCTCTGACATCTCCACCTGCACCATGTCTGCAGCCTCTGACCATCTCCTGCACCATGTCTGCAGCCTCTGACCATCTCCTGCACCATGTCTGCAGCCTCTGACCATCTCCTCCTGCACCATGTCCATGGCATCTAAACATCTCCTCCTGCACCATGTCCATGGCATCTAAACATCTCCTCCTGCACCATGTCTGCAGCCTCTGACCATCTCCTGCACCATGTCCGCAGCCTCTGATCATCTCCTCCTGCACCATGTCCATGGCATCTAAACATCTCCTCCTGCACCATGTCCATAGCCTCTGACCATCACCTCCTGCACCATGTCCGCAGCCTCTGACATCTCTACCTGCACCATGTCTGCAGCCTCTGACTATCTCCTCCTGCACCATGTCCGCAGCCTCTCACCATCTCCTGCACCATGTCCGCACCCTCTGACCATCTCCTCCTGCACCATGTCCGCAGCCTCTGACATCTCCACCTGCACCATGTCTGCAGCCTCTGACTATCTCCTGCACCATGTCCGCAGATTCTGACCATCTCCTCCTGCACCATGTCCGCAGCCTCTGACCATCTCCTCCTGCACCATGTCCGCAGCCTCTGACCATCTCCTCCTGCACCATGTCCGCAGCCTCTGACCATCTCCTCCTGCACCATGTCAGCAGCCTCTGACCATCTCCTCCTGCACCATGTCCGCAGACTCTGATCATCTCCTCCTGCACCATGTCCCCAGCCTCTGATCATCTCCTCCGGCACCATGACCGCAGCCTCTGACATCTCCTCCTCCACCATGTCCGCAGCCTCTGACATCTCCTCCTGCACCACGTCCACAGCCTCTGATCATCTTCTCCTGCACCATGTCCACAGCCTCTGATCATCTCCTCCGGCACCATGACCGCAGCCTCTGACATTTCCTCGTCCACCATGTCCACAGCCTCTGATCATCTCCTCGTCCACCATGTCCGCAGCCTCTGACATCTCCTCCTCCGCCATGTCCGCAGCCTCTGACATCTCCTCCTCCACCATGTCCACAGCCTCTGATCATCTCCTCCTGCACCATGTCCACAGCCTCTGATCATCTCCTCCGGCACCATGTCCACAGCCTCTGATCATCTCCTCCTGCATCATGTCCGCAGCCTCTGACATCTCCTCCTCCACCATGTCCACAGCCTCTGATCATCTCCTCCTCCACCATGTCCGCGGCCTCTGACATATTCTCCTGCACCATGTCCACAGCCTCTGATCATCTCCTCCTCCACCATGACTGCAGCTTCTGACATCTCCTCCTCTAGCATGTCCGCAGCCTCTGACATATCCTCCTCCACCATGTCCAGAGCCTCTGACATCTCCACATCTCCTGCAGCATGACTCTTGCTTTATTTTCTTCCTCTATATCAAATATATTTAATTTATATATGGTAACGGTGGCCAACAGTTGGGTTTATATATTCCTCAGTCACATATGTGGGTACAGTTCTCATTAGTAGAAATTTAAAAATCAGAAGTGAGATATATTGTGTAACTATTGTTTCATTTTATAAAGCTATATTATATATATATTATATATATACATATATATATATATATATATATATAAATATATATATATATATATATATATATATATATGAATATATATACACACACACGTATATTATATACATGTGTATGCCCGCCCAAGCTTATGACTTTCTTTACTTCACTGCTTTGGGCTCTAGCCCCAGATCTTTTGTAGACCTAGCAAAGCCCCTGGCCATGGGACTCGATAATCACAGACCTATCTGTGGGTTTCAGTATATGGTCCTGAAACTTGATGATTGCAGACCTATTGGTGGGTCTTTCTATGTGGTCCTCCTGGGACAAGGTGATCACAGACCTATTGGTTTGTCTTTCTATGTGGTCCTGGGACTTAGCGTTCACAGACCTATCTGTGGGTCTCAGTTGGTGGTCCTGGGACTCGATGATCACAGACCTATCGGTGGATCTTTGGTATGTGGCCCTGGGACTCAGTGATCACAGACCTATTGGTGGGTCTCGGTATGTTGTCCTGGGACTCGGTGATCACAGACCTATTGGTGGGTCTCGGTATGTTGTCCTGGGACTCGATGATCACAGACCTATCTGTGGGTCTCGGTTGGTGGCCCTGGGACTCAGTGATCACAGACCTATCGGTGGGTCTTGGTATGTGGCCCTGGGACTCGGTGTTCACAGATCTATCTGTGGGTCTCGGTATGTGGTCCTGGGACTCGGTGATCACAGACCTATCGGTGGGTCTCGGTATGTGGCCCTGGGACTTGGTGATCACAGACCTATTGGTGGGTCTCAGTACATGGCCCTGGGACTCAGTGATCACAGACCTATCGGTGGGTCTTGGTATGTGGCCCTGGGACTTGGTGTTCACAGATCTATCTGTGGGTCTCGGTATGTGGTCCTGGGACTTGGTGATCACAGACCTATCTATGGGTCTCGGTATGTGGCCCTGGGACTCGGTGATCACAGACCTATTGGTAGGTCTTGGTATGTGGCCCTGGGACTTGGTGATCACAGACCTATCGGTGGGTCTTGGTATGTGGTCCTGGGACTCGGTGTTCACAGACCTATCGGTGGGTCTTGGTATGTGGCCCTGGGACTCGGTGATCACAGACCTATCGGTGGGTCTTGGTATGTGGTCCTGGGACTCGGTGTTCACAGACCTATCGGTGGGTCTTGGTATGTGGCCCTGGGACTCGGTGATCACAGACCTATCGGTGGGTCTCAGTATGTGGTACTGAGACTAGATGTTCACAGATCTATTTCTTGGGTCTTAGTATGTGGCCCTGGGACTTGGTGATCACAGACCTATCGTTTGGTCTTGGTATGTGGTCCTGGGACTTGGTGATCACAGACCTATCGGTGGGTCTCGGTATGTGGTCCTGGGACTTGGTGATCACAGACCTATCAGTGGGTCTCGGTATGTGGCCCTGGGACTCGGAGATCACAGACCTATCGTGGGTCTCGGTATCTGGTTCTGGGACTTGGTGTTCACAGATCTATCGGTGGATCTCGGTATCTGGTCCTGGGACTCGGTGATCACAGACCTATCGGTGGGTCTCGGTATGTGGCCCTGGGACTCGGTGATCACAGACCTATCGTTTGGTCTCGGTATGTGGTCCTGGGACTCGGTGTTCACAGATCTATCGGTGGGTCTTGGTATGTGGTCCTGGGACTTGGTGTTCACAGATCTATCAGTAGGTCTTGGTATGTGGCCCTGGGACATATTGATCACAGACCTATCGGTGAGTCTCGGTATGTGGCCCTGGGACTCGGTGATCACAGACCTATCGTTTGGTCTCGGTATGTGGTCCTGGGACTCGGTGATCACAGACCTATTAGTGGGTCTCGGTATGTGGCCCTGGGACTCGGTGTTCACAGACCTATCTATGGGTCTCGGTATGTGGCCCTGGGACTCGGTGATCACAGACCTATCGTTTGGTCTCGGTATGTGGTCCTGGGACTCGGTGATCACAGACTTATCGGTGGGTCTTGGTATGTGGTCCTGGGACTCGGTGATCACAGACCTATCGGTGGGTCTGGGTATGTGGTCCTGGGACTCGGTGTTCACAGATCTATCGGTGGGTCTTGGTATGTGGTCCTGGGACTCGGTGTTCACAGACCTATCGGTGGGTCTTGGTATGTGGCCCTGGGACTCGGTGATCACAGACCTATCGGTGGGTCTCAGTATGTGGTACTGAGACTAGATGTTCACAGATCTATTTCTTGGGTCTTAGTATGTGGCCCTGGGACTCGGTGATCACAGACCTATCGTTTGGTCTTGGTATGTGGTCCTGGGACTTGGTGATCACAGACCTATCGGTGGGTCTCGGTATGTGGTCCTGGGACTTGGTGATCACAGACCTATCAGTGGGTCTCGGTATGTGGCCCTGGGACTCGGTGATCACAGACCTATCGTGGGTCTCGGTATCTGGTCCTGGGACTTGGTGTTCACAGATCTATCGGTGGATCTCGGTATCTGGTCCTGGGACTCGGTGATCACAGACCTATCGGTGGGTCTCGGTATGTGGCCCTGGGACTCGGTGATCACAGACCTATCGTTTGGTCTCGGTATGTGGTCCTGGGACTCGGTGTTCACAGAACTATCAGTGGGTCTCGGTATGTGGTCCTGGAACTCGGTGATCACAGACCCATCGGTGGATATTGGTATGTGTCTCTCGGACTCAGTGATCACAGACCTATCAGTAGGTCACCGTCTCGGTATGTGGCCCTGGGACTCGGTGATCACAGACCTATCATTTGGTCTCGCTATGTGGTCCTGGGACTCGGTGATCACAGACCTATCGGTGGGTCTCGGTATGTGGCCCTGGGACTCGGTGATCACAGACCTATCATTTGGTCTCGGTATCTGGTCCTGAGACTCGGTGATAACAGACCTATTGGTGGGTCTCGGTATGTGGCCCTGGGACTCGGTGTTCACAGATCTATCTGTGGGTCTCGGTATGTGGTCCTGGGACTCGGTGATCACAGACCTATCGGTGGGTCTCGGTATGTGGCCCTGGGACTTGGTGATCACAGACCTATTGGTGGGTCTCAGTACGTGGCCCTGGGACTCAGTGATCACAGACCTATCGGTGGGTCTTGGTATGTGGCCCTGGGACTTGGTGTTCACAGATCTATCTGTGGGTCTCGGTATGTGGTCCTGCGACTTGGTGATCACAGACCTATCTATGGGTCTCGGTATGTGGCCCTGGGACTCGGTGATCACAGACCTATTGGTAGGTCTTGGTATGTGGCCCTGGGACTTGGTGATCACAGACTTATCGGTGGGTCTTGGTATGTGGTCCTGGGACTCGGTGTTCACAGACCTATCGGTGGGTCTTGGTATGTGGCCCTGGGACTCGGTGATCACAGACCTATCGGTGGGTCTTGGTATGTGGTCCTGGGACTCGGTGTTCACAGACCTATCGGTGGGTCTTGGTATGTGGCCCTGGGACTCGGTGATCACAGACCTATCGGTGGGTCTCAGTATGTGGTACTGAGACTAGATGTTCACAGATCTATTTCTTGGGTCTTAGTATGTGGCCCTGGGACTCGGTGATCACAGACCTATCGTTTGGTCTTGGTATGTGGTCCTGGGACTTGGTGATCACAGACCTATCGGTGGGTCTCGGTATGTGGTCCTGGGACTTGGTGATCACAGACCTATCAGTGGGTCTCGGTATGTGGCCCTGGGACTCGGTGATCACAGACCTATCGTGGGTCTCGGTATCTGGTCCTGGGACTTGGTGTTCACAGATCTATCGGTGGATCTCGGTATCTGGTCCTGGGACTCGGTGATCACAGACCTATCGGTGGGTCTCGGTATGTGGCCCTGGGACTCGGTGATCACAGACCTATCGTTTGGTCTCGGTATGTGGTCCTGGGACTCGGTGTTCACAGATCTATCGGTGGGTCTTGGTATGTGGTCCTGGTACTTGGTGTTCACAGATCTATCAGTAGGTCTTGGTATGTGGCCCTGGGACATATTGATCACAGACCTATCGGTGAGTCTCGGTATGTGGCCCTGGGACTCGGTGATCACAGACCTATCGTTTGGTCTCGGTATGTGGTCCTGGGACTCGGTGATCACAGACCTATTAGTGGGTCTCGGTATGTGGTCCTGGGACTCGGTGATCACAGACCTATCGGTGGGTCTGGGTATGTGGTCCTGGGACTCGGTGTTCACAGATCTATCGGTGGGTCTTGGTATCTGGTCCTGGGACTTGGTGTTCACAGGTCTATCAGTAGGTCTCGGTGTGTGGCCCTGGGACATATTGATCACAGACCTATCGGTGGGTCTCGGTATGTGACCCTGGGACTCAGTGTTCACAGAACTATCGGTGGGTCTCGGTATGTGGTCCTGGGACTCGGTTATTACAGACCTATCGGTGGGTCTCGGTATTTGGCCCTGGGACTCGGTGATCACAGATCTATCGGTGGGTCTCGGTATCTGGTCCTGGGACTCGGTGATCACAGACCTATCATTTGGTCTCGGTATGTGGTCCTGGGACTCGGTGATCACAGACCTATCGTTTGGTCTCGGTATGTGGTCCTGGGACTTGGTGTTCACAGGTCTATCAGTAGGTCTCGGTATGTGGCCCTGGGACATATTGATCACAGACCTATCAGTGGGTCTCGGTATGTGACCCTGGGACTAAGTGTTCACAGAACTATCGGTGGGTTTCGGTATGTGGTCCTGGGACTCGGTGATCACAGATCTATCGGTGGGTCTCGGTGTGTGGCCCTGAGACTCGGTGATCACAGATTTTTTGGATGGATCTCGGTATGTGGCCCTGGGACTCGGTGATCACAGACCTATTAGTGGGTCTCGGCATGTTGTCCTGGGACTCGGTGATCACAGATCTATCTGTGGGTCTCGGTGTGTGGCCCTGGGACATAGTGATCACAGACCTATCGGTGGGTCTCGGTATGTGGCCCTGGGACACAGTGTTCACAGAACTATCAGTGGGTCTCGGTATGTGGTCCTGGAACTCGGTGATCACAGACCCATCGGTGGATATTGGTATGTGTCTCTCGGACTCAGTGATCACAGACCTATCAGTAGGTCACCGTCTCGGTATGTGGCCCTGGGACTCGGTGATCACAGACCTATCATTTGGTCTCGCTATGTGGTCCTGGGACTCGGTGATCACAGACCTATCGGTGGGTCTCGGTATGTGGCCCTGGGACTCGGTGATCACAGACCTATCATTTGGTCTCGGTATGTGGTCCTGAGACTCGGTGATAACAGACCTATTGGTAGGTCTTGGTATGTGGCCCTGGGACTTGGTGATCACAGACCTATTGGTAGGTCTTGGTATGTGGCCCTGGGACTTGGTGATCACAGACCTATTGGTAGGTCTTGGTATGTGGCCCTGGGACTCGGTGATAACAGACCTATTGGTAGGTCTTGGTATGTGGCCCTGGGACTTGGTGATCACAGACCTATTGTGGGTCTCGGTATGTGGCCCTGGGACTCAGTGTTCACAGACCTATCTGTGGGTCTCGGTATGTGGCCCTGGGACTCAGTGTTCACAGACCTATCAGTGGGTCTCGTTGTGTGGCCCTGGGACTCAGTGATCACAGACCTATCAGTGGGTCTCGGTATGTGGCCCTGGGACTTGGTGTTCACAGATCTATCGGTGGGTCTTGGTATGTGGCCCTGGGACTCGGTGATCACAGATCTATCTGTGGGTCTCGGTGTGTGGCCCTGGGACATAGTGATCACAGACCTATCGGTGGGTCTCGGTGTGTTGTCCTGGGACTCGGCGATCACAGATCTATCTGTGGGTCTCGGTGTGTGGCCCTGGGACATAGTGATCACAGACCTATCGGTGGGTCTCGGTGTGTTGTCCTGGGACTCGGCGATCACAGATCTATCTGTGGGTCTCGGTGTGTGGCCCTGGGACATAGTGATCACAGAACTATCAGTGGGTCTCGGTATGTGGTCCTGGGACTCGGTGATCACAGATTTATCGGTGGGTCTCGGTATGTTGTCCTGGGACTCAGTGTTCACAGAACTATTGGTGGGTCTCGGTATCTGATCCTGGGACTCGGTGATCACAGACCTATCGGTGGGTTTCGGTTAGTGGCCCTGGGACTTGGTGTTCACAGACCTATCGGTGGGTCTTGGTATGTGATCCTGGGACACGGTGATCACAGATCTATCTGTGGGTCTTGGTGTGTGGCCCTGGGACATAGTGATCACAGACCTATCGGTGGGTCTCAGTGTGTGGCCCTGGAACTCGTGATCACAGACCTATCGGTGGGTCTCGGTATGTGGCTCTGGGACTCAGTGATCACAGACCCATTGGTGGATGTTGGTATGTGTCTCTGGGACTTGGTGTTCACAGATATATCTGTGGGTCTTGGTGTGTGGCCCTGGGACATAGTGATCACAGACCTATCTGTGGATCTCGGTATGTGGCCCTGACACTCGGTGATCACAGATTTATCGGTGGGTCTCGGTATGTTGTCCTGGGACTTAGTGTTCACAGAACTATTGGTGGGTCTCGGTATCTGATCCTGGGACTCAGTGATCACAGACCTATCGGTGGGTTTTGGTTGGTGGCCCTGGGACTTGGTGTTCACAGACCTATCGGTAAGTCTCGGTATGTGGCCCTGGAACTCAGTGTTCACTGATCTATCGGTGAGTCTCGGTATGTGGCCCTGACACTCGGTGATCACAGATTTATCGGTGGGTCTCGGTATGTTGTCCTGGGACTCAGTGTTCACAGAACTATTGGTGGGTCTCGGTATCTGATCCTGGGACTCGGTGATCACAGACCTATCGGTGGGTTTTGGTTGGTGGCCCTGGGACTTGGTGATCACAGACCTATCGGTGAGTCTCGGTATGTGGCGCTGGGACTCGGTGATCACAGACCTATTAGTGGGTCTCAGTTGGTGGTCCTGGGACTCGGCGTTCGGTTTCCCCGAGTAGACGTCCTGCTACATAGGAACTTCTGGCCTGTGAATGATTATCTGGTTATTGGGAACATTCTTGGAGGAGGAATGTACGGCAATTATATGAAGGAACAGATTGTAACTGACACCGGCGGAGGGGAAGTCGAGGTGACAGGTTCCTCTCCTCCGATTCCGCTTCATTCGCTCCTGGTGGGTCTCCCGACCTCCAGAGGTGAGATGGCGGGACTTTGTAATGCTGGAATGTTCAGGCCGTGTCCCCTCCGTACCCTCTCACCTCTCATTCCACGCAGGTGAAGCTGGACACGGGGGGCAAATAAAACGTCTTCATTTCCATGCAATATAGATTTTTGTACATTTTCATTATTGTGGCAAAAAGGGATGTCAACTGGGGAGGCAAAAATTACAGCCAAAGATAATAATATACATTGCATAGATATGAATAGCCCATTAAAACATTAATAAAACTCTATTCACCTTCAGTCCAGAGATTTCCTCTGCAGTACTTATTTTACACCACTAGATGTCCTCAGGCAAGAATCCTACAACCCACTTCCTGTGAGCACAGGTCACCCCAGCCTGTGATTGGCCAGTGAAAGAGGAAGCAGCCTCAGTCATCTCTATGACTCTCGGAGGCCGGGCGCGATGTTATGACGTCACATCCAGCTCCGGCAGTTGTAAACACTAACGTGTGATTGGCTGGAAAGCCTGAGATCGTTTTTTTTTTTTATCTCAGGCTTTCCTGCCTAGAGGAGAGATGTGAGGACTTATCGATCCCCAGATCTCTCCATAAAGAGGACCTGTCATGTTGTATTCATATTACAAGGGATGCTTACATTCCTTGTAATAGGAATAAAAGTGATAAAAAAAAAAAAAAAAAAAAAGGAAAGTGTAAAAACAACAATAATGTACAATGAAATTTTTTTTTTTAAATTAAAGCGCCCCTGTCCCAGCATGCTTGCCCCCATATGTAAGTAACGCCCACATTTGTAAACGACCTTCAAACCACATATGTGCGGTATCACCGCGAACGTTAGGGGAACGGGATCGTGGACGGAATAGCTGCACTTCCGCTCGCAGTTCCAAATCGCACCGCAATGCTGGCAAAATGCAGCTTCGTGCAGTGCAGTATGCCACAATTTTGGCGCGACTAGTCGCAGCAAAACCGCAGTGTATTTAGGATCCATTGAAAAAGAATGCATGCTGCGTTTTGCCAGTATCATAGCACGATTTGGAATCGCTGACATTTCGCCCTCGACCCCAAAATGCTAGATGTGAACGGGGCCTTAAATCCTTCCAAATCCTTTTTTTCTTTCCCTTTGGTTGTGGCTGTGTGACCACTTTGCACCTTTTCCTTGCTTGGGCGGCAAAGTTTGGGGGGAGGGGGGGGCAGAGACTCAAAATGATGTCACAGATCCCAGGAGCTACTGACAGAGTAACTCCTCCACTGTCAATCAGGCTCCCCCTGCTGGCGAGGGGGACCCCAGAAGAAGAGGTTACCAATACCATTACCAATACCATTACCATTACCAATACCATTACCATTATCATTACCAATACCTTTACCATTACCAATACCATTACCATTACCAATACCATTACCAATACCAATACCAATACCTTTACCATTACCAATACAATTACCATTACCAATACCAATACCTTTACTATTTCCAATACCATTACCAATACCTTTACCATTACCAATACAATTACCAATACTATTACCATTACCAATACAATTACCATTACCAATACCATTATCAATATCATTACCAATACCTTTACCATTACCAATATTATTACCAATACCAATACCATTACCAATACCTTTACCATTACCAATACAATTACCAATACTATTACCATTACCAATACAATTACCATTACCAATACCATTATCAATATCATTACCAATACCTTTACCATTACCAATATTATTACCAATACCAATACCATTACCAATACCTTTACCATTACCAATACAATTACCAATACTATTACCATTACAATTACCATTACCAATACCATTACCATTACCAATACCATTACCATTACCGTTACCATTATCAATATCATTACCAATACCTTTACCATTTCCAATACCATTACTACCCTGTTTCCCCGAAAATAAGACCTAGCGCGATTGTCGGTGATGGCTGCAATATGAGCCCTACCCCCCAAATAAGCCCTAGTTAAAGTCCTTGTAGGTCTTATTTTCAGGGTAGGGCTTATTTTCGGGGAAACAGGGTATTACCAATATCATTATCAATACCATTATCATTACCATTACCAATACCATTACCATTACCAATACCATTACCAATACCAATACCATTATCAATACCATTATCATTACTATTACCAATACCATTATCAATACAGTTATCAATAACATAACATTAAAATATATATATGTTTTACTATCGTAATTATAAACCTCATACACTGTATATCTCTTTCCTTACTCTCTCAGCTGTTATTTTTATTATAATGTGTAATAAATAAAAGAGACAAAATGTTAGTACTGAAGCTGAAGCCCAGAAGTCACATCTGTCGTGGAGGAATACTGCCACTCAGTGGCTGCATCTGGAATTACAGCTAGTACAGGTGTGACAGGGAGGTGGGGTTCTCACACCATTCCAATAGTCCCACCTTTGGAATCAAATCCCTTTTGCTTCCACAACTGTCTCACATTTAGGATTATAGTATATCTGAGGGCGATGTGTGTTTTTTGGATACAATGGGCAATGGTTAAAACCCCGAACGTTTTTTGTTTCGTTTTTTGGGGTATTTTTGCTCCTTTTTTTGTGGAGAAAGGTCAACTCTATCCAAAACACAAGACACTTCAGTTCTGAACCACTTCTAGAGTTCCTCTTCTGCTTTTATACTGCTGACTCCACCCACCCACACTTGGCGGCAGGCGGCAGGATACGTCTTCTTCCAGCCAATGCGGAAGGAGTTGTGGGAACCATCATGGAACCGTTAGGATTGGCCCTGGCCCTGGGGCAGTGGCGGCTGGTGCTCAAAATTTTTTTTTGGGGGGGGGGGGGGGGGAACAAACTGAAAAATAATTAAAAAAAAAAACATCAATTGCAGCCACACTGTGCCTATCAAAGTCAGCCACTGTGCCCGTCATATGCAGCCACTTGTGCCCACTGACCCTCCCACTCGCGGGGCTCGCACCTCTGGCAGCCCTTGGCCCCCCCCCGCACGCAGCTCTGACAGACCCCCCCGGCACTTACCGCAGGCAGGCAGCACCTCCTCCTCTCCAAGACAGTGCACAAGAGCGGCGGCGACCTCCACCTCAGCGTGTGTCTCCTCCACTCCTCTTCCCAAGCGCCTTGCATCCAATAGGGTGGCCTGGCGCTTTGGCCAATCAGGAAACAGGTCTGACGCCCTGCCTCCTGATTGTGTGAAAGTACTGAAAATGTATTTGCTATGGTCACACAATTGGGTGGGATCAGGGCGCACTCTCTGCCCACCCTATTTTGAAGCCTATTGAAGCCTCTGGCTCTAATCAGGTGCTTCAAAATGTACCACCTTCTCCTGCCCCTGCCATAGGAATCCATGCGTCCGGCGTCCTGAAAGGGGCCGGGCGCATGGATGGGGGGGCGGTGCCTGTGCGCCTACAATGCACGGGCCGCCACTGCCCTGGTGCCTTCGTTTAATGGGTCCAATATTCCCCTGGCTGAGCGGGAAGAGAGACCAGAGAGCGCCGCACGCCTGTTTCAGGTTCCCGTCCGGCTGATCAACTCCCTGTAGGATGACGCCCGCTGAGCAGTGATGGCGCTACCAGGAGAGAACCGGGCCGGCCTGGAACAGACTGTCGCACGCTTGGAGGGCCTGTTTGGAGAGAACGTGACAGTTCCAGAGTGGAGGCGGAGGTTCTTTGTCAGCAGGAGGGTGAAAGCCTCACCCACTTGGCAGCGGCACTCCAGAATCTTTGGAAGAACCTAGAGAAGAGGGGTGTGTGTGGCTGAGATGATATATCAGCCTCTGCCCACTTCTGAGGGACCAGTTTGTGGTGGGAATGAAGGCTGGACCAGTCGGGAGAACCCTATAGGAGCGGATCAAAGTGCAACCTGCCATCTTCTTCCAAGATACCTTGGTGGATGTTGCCTGGGAACTGGAAGATGTGGAAGAAACTGTGGTGGTGAAGAAAATGTAAGAACCGTTAGACCTGAAGGAGGAGGCCATGGCCCCATCTCCTCTGTCGGCCATACAGACAGCTTGGGGGGAACTCGCCCAGGACGTGGCCTACGTGAAACAAGAAGTGTTCCTATTCAAACAGGACACAGCCAACCTCTCTAATGCCGCGTACACACGATCGGAAATTCGGCCAGCAAAAGACCAATGAGAGCTTTTGGTTGGAAAATGCGACCGTGTGTACGCTCCATCGGACTTTTGCTGGCCGAATTCCAGCCAGCAAAAGAAAGAGAGCATGCTCTCAATTTTTCTGTCGGATAAAGTTCCGATCGTCTGCAGCAATTCCGACGCGCAAAATTCCTACGCATGCTCGGAAACAATTCGAAGCATGCTCGGAAGCATTGAACTTCATTTTCTCGGCTCGTCGTAGTGTTGTACGTCACCGCGTTCTTGGCGGTCGAAAGTTCAATAACCTTTTGTTTGACGGTGTGTAGGCAAGCTGAGCTTGAGCGGAATCCCGTCGGAAAAACCACCCAAGATTTTTCTGACGGAAAATCCGCTCGTGTGTACGCGGCATAAGGGCGAGAATCCCTTACGGAGGGACCCGGAGGAGGACCGGAAGTGCAGGCGGTGTAGCCCAAGAACTGTGGTTGGGCAGAATCCAAAAGTACCAGTAGACCGCCATTAAACTAGCAGCTCCCCGGGCAGAGGGACAACCCCTGGGACCGTAAACACAAGGAACTTAGTTAGTCTCTCCATAGACTTAAAGTGGTTGTAAACCCTCCATATACCCAGTGAAGTGACTGGCTTTAGGTGATACACAGAGATGAATCAAATCCTCCTACATAAGTTGTACCTGTTTATCTGCAGTCTTATCTTCTCTACATCCGTGCAAATTTATATAGCTTGTCTGAGAGTTCAGAAAAAAGGGGGTGGAGTGTTGAAGTTACACTCTGTAGAGCTCAGTGAGGAGAGCTCCGAGAGCTGATTGGAGGGAAGAGACACACGCAGAACACAGGAACAGAGCTGAGGCTGTCAATCACAGGCTGTGTGCTGAAGCTCCCTCCCCTGTCACCTTTTTATCTCTTGGTGTCAGAAAAACTTGTCAGAAGGGGCCTGTACAGTGAAGATTTGGGGGTGTACAGTAAAGAGTTGGGCCACATGCAGTAAAGATTTGAGGGCCCATACAGTGTTGATTTGGGGGTGTATAGTGAAGATTTGGGGCCCTACATACAGTAAAGACTTAGGGGTGTACAGTGAATGTTTTGGGGCCCCTAACAGTGAAGATTTGGGGCTCCATACATTGAAGATTAGGGTGTGTACAATGAAGATTTGGGGCCCCTGTACAGTAATGATTTAGGGCCCCCGTACAATGAAGGTTTGGGGCCCCATACAGTGAAGGTTTTGGGGCCCCGTACAGTGAAGATTTGGGGCTCCTGTACAGTGAAGATTTGGGGCCTCTGTACAGTGAAGATTTGGGGGCATACAGTGAAGATTTTGGGCCCCATATAGTGAAGATTTTGGCGCCCTGTACAGTGACAAATTTGGGCCCGTACAGTGATGATTGGGCCCCCTGTACAGTGATGATTTGGGGCCCCCTGTACAGTGAAGATTTGGGGGTGTACAGTGAAGATTTGGGGCCCCTGTACAATGAAGATTTGGGGGCATACAGTGACGATCTGGGGTGTACAGTGCAGATTTGGGGGGGTGCAGTGAAGATTTGGGGTGTGCATAGTTGCCAACAGTCACACATTTCCCGGGATATTAATGGGAAACTGACTGATGTCCTGGGGAGACTTTGTCCTGGGGAGAAACCCGAAAAATTATCAATGTCCCGGGTAGGACTGATCCAGGCGCGGAAGCATACGGGGGAGGCGTCCGCCCCAGGTGCCACACATTGGCGCGCCCCTGTTGGAGTCCTCGCCTCCCTCCTCCTCTCCTTGTATGTGTCATGCAGAGCGGCGATCTCCCGCTGTAACACTGAGCTTTGATCTCAAATGTCCCGCCTCCTAGACTGACTCCTGAGATTGATAGCACACTGATCCAATACTGGGAATTAGAATCAGTGTGACCTCTATCATAGCCGGTCTAGGAGGTGGGTGATTGTTACAGCAGCTACCCAGGCAATCCAACTCCTTGGCACAGCGGGAGATCGCCGCTTTATGTGATCCGGGCACAGTGAATCTGCAATGATGGGCTGCATTGATGGGCTCAGTGAATCTGCATTGATGGGCGCAGTGAAAGAGATGCTCCTCTAACGCGGGAATTCTTTGAGGAACAAATGAGTCAGGCAACATGGATGGTTGGAAACCATAATTCGCCATAAAGACAATCGGGAAGCGATATTAATGCCACTATTGTGAGCAAACTCCGCCCAAGGTAGGAGGTCTGACCAGTTATGGTGGTCAGAAATATAGCAGCGTAGAAACTGCTCCAAGGCTTGGTTGGCTCATTCTGCGGCCCCATGGACTGCGGGTGATACGCAGAGGAGAAAGAAAGCTGAATTCCTAACTGTGCACAAAAGGCTCGCCAAAACCTGGAGACAAACTGGCTACCCCTGTCAGAGATGATTGGGTAGCCCATGTAACTGAAAGATCTGGATGTGGGCAACTTCTTTAGTGGAATACAATGTGACATTTTTGAGAACCGGTCAACCACCATAAGAATAACTAACTGTGTTGCCCTGGGAGTTGGGTAACTCCACAATAAAATCCATAGACAGGTGGGTCCAAGGCCTCTCTCCATTGGGTATGGGTTGTAGGAGGCCCACTGGAAGGTGTCGTGATGTCTTACTCTGAACACATACGGAACAAGCAGCTACAAAGGTGGTTATATCAGCGCGGACACTAGGCCACCAGAATTGTTGAGAAATAGTCCAAATGAGTTGATTCTTCCCTGGGTGGCCAGCCACCTTGGGAGAATGGTAAGTCTGGAGCAAAGCAGTGCGGAGATTCTCAGGAACAAAGCAGGTTTCTCGGGAGGAGACTGGATCTGAGCGGCACAAATTCTAAGGTGAGGTGAGACTGGTGCGTACAGTATCCAGAATGCGATCGGGGGGTATTACAGGAACAGGCACCGACTCAAACTTGAAAGCGGAGGAAAACTGTTGCGACGATGCGTCAGCCCTTACATTCTTAGTACCGGGTAAGAATGAGACTATATAATCCAAACTCGACAGAAAAAGACCCCACCGCGCTCGTCTGGGAGATAAGCGGTTAGCCTCAGACAAGAATGTGAGATTCTTATGGTCAGTCAAAATGAGGACTGGCACAGTGGTACCTTCGAGGAGATGCCTCCAATCTTCAACCACTTGCCGACCAGCCGCCATCATTATACTGCGGCAGGTCGGCACGATCCCGCGAACCGTCGTAGCTGTACGCCGGCTTCTTTAAGCAGGATGGCAGGCGCACATGTGTGCCCACTGCACTGCGGGGGTGCCGATGTGCTATCGGTCGCGGGCACGAGAGCCAGAACAGGGACATGTGTGTGTAAACACACAAATCCCTGTTCTGTGAGGAGAGGAGAGGCAGATCGTGAGTTCCTTCCAGCTAGGAACAGAGATCTGTCATCTCCTCTAGTCATTCCCATCCCCCTACAGTTAGAACACACACTAGTGAACACACTTAACCCCTTGATCACCCCCTAGTGTTAACCCCATCCCTGCCAGTGACATTTACACAGTAATCAGTGCTTTTTTATAGCACTGATCACTGTATAATTGTTAATGGTCCCAAAAATGTGTCAAAAGTGTCCGATCTGTCCGCCATAATGTCGCAGTCCCCATAAAAGTTGCTGATCTGCGCCATTACTAGTAAAAAAAA
The DNA here is from genome assembly GCF_042186555.1 of Aquarana catesbeiana. Taxonomy (NCBI): domain Eukaryota; kingdom Metazoa; phylum Chordata; class Amphibia; order Anura; family Ranidae; genus Aquarana; species Aquarana catesbeiana. The sequence goes on from NC_133336.1 coordinate 3,515,883, forward strand.
AAAAATAATAAAAATGCCATAAATCTTTCCCCTATTTTGCAGACGCTATAATTTTTGCGCAAATCAATCAATATACGCTTATTGCGATTTTTATTACCAAAAATATGTAGAAAAATACATATCGGCCTAAACTGAGGAAAAAATTAGCTTTTTTTAAAAAAAAATGGGGGTATTTATTATAGCAAAAAGTACAAAATATTGTGTTTTTTTTTTAATTGTCACTCTATTTTTGTTTATAGCACAAAAAATAAAAACAGCAGAGGTGATCAAATACCACCAAAAGAAAGCTCTATTTGTGGGGAAAAAAGGGCGTCAATTTTGTTTGGGTACAGCGCCGCACGACCGCGCAATTGTCAGTTAAAGCTACACAGTCCCGAATCACAAAAAATGACCTGGTCATTGAGCAGCCAAATCTTCCGGGGCTGAAGCGGTTAAGTGCTAAAATGATAGCTAACAATTCTCTCTTCCCAATCTCATAATTGCAATCTGCAGGAGACAATTTCTTATAAAAGTAGCCACAAGGATGCATAGCGCTCTCAGAATTAGGACGTTGAGACAGAAGGGCGCCAACACTAGTCTTAGATGCATCAACCTCAAGAATGAAGGGCAGCCTAGGATCAGGATGTGCCAACACAGGAGCAGAAACAAAGGCAGCCTTGAGAGACTCAAAGGACTTAATGGACTCCGGAGACCAGTTACCGTCCTTTCTGGTCATATCAGTCAAAGGTTTGAGATGAGAAGTCTGGAATAAATTTCCGATAATAATTGGCAAAGCCAAGAAAACGGTTGAGGCCACTGGGTCCATCAAAAAAAAACAGCAGTAGAAATGTCATAACCCAGAAATGGAATTCTCACTTCTCCAACTTACAATGCAGGTTATTATCTCTCAGCCTCTGCAGCACAAGGGAGACATCTGTTTGGTGGCTCTCTAGGGATTTAGAATATATGAGAATATCATCGAGATAAACCACCACACACATTGCTGCAACATATCTTGAAGGACATCGTTGATGAACTCCTGAAATACTGCAGGAGCGTTGAAAAGACCAAACGGCATTACAACATATTCATAATATCCTGTCCTGGTGTTAAACGCAGTTTTCCATTCGTCGCCCTCCTTGATCTTCACAAGATTGTATGCTTCTCAGGACTGGGCTCGGCCCTTCCTTCTCAAAGCTGGCCACTCAACTGTCTGCTAATTGCCAGCTCCTTTCTCTCCACAGTGACTCACCTGTTGATATCCTGCTCATCAGTCCTGCCTACTTAAGATGTCCAGCCCAGATGATCTCTGCCTTCGCCTTGGTCACATCTCTAGAGAGGCTCTCCTGTGTTCTTGTTAAAGACTTGCTTGGCTGACATTCCTTCTGGCTCTCCGACGTTTTGGCTTGTCTGACTATCCGTTTCTGGTTCCTGAACAAGTGAGGTTTAACTGTACCTCTGTCTCAGTCTGATTCATGGTTCCTGACAGTAAGCCATGAATTCAGAAGATAGTCCATCCACTTGTTGGTAATATTTTTTTCCAGATTAGATGACCAGGATCATCGCATGGATCAGTTTGCCATGCCGTTACAAACGCTCCTGAGTCGCACGGCTCACCTGGAATCTCCCACTGTGGCTGCTCCGGTACAACTTGAGTTGTAGGCCATCCCTGCTGCTGCGCCAGTCTCTAAGCAGGCACCGGCCTTGAGTATTACCTCTATAAGAGGTATGTCTGGTTCCACTTCCCCAGCGATTTGGGGGCGATCCAGTTCAATGCAGAGGGTTTCTCAACCAGGTTGAGATATACTTTGAGATGCTGCCCCAGGCGTTTCCCATGGACAGAAGCAAAGTAGGCTTCGTGATATCTTTGCTTTCTGAGAGAGCCTTGGCCTAGGAAAACCCTCTATGGGAGATGCAAAAACCTGTTGTCTTGAGTTACCTTGAGTTTGTGGCCTCCTTTAAAAGGGTATTTGACGTTCCCGCATGCTCCGCTTCTGCTGCCAAGTGCCTCATGTCCATCAAACAGAGTACGAGAACTGTTGTCGACTACACCATCGAATTCTGTACTCTGGCAGCAGAGGTTGCTTGGAACAATGAGGCCCTCGTGGCTGCTTTTTCTCATGGTCTCTCGGATACCATCAAGGATGAGATAGCAGCCCAAGATATACTCACTGAGCTGGAGAGGTTGATCATGTTTGCCATCCTCATTGACTTCAGACTCAGAGAAAGACTCTCTTTTAAGGAGCGCTTGTGGAAGCCTCCTGTATATTTGTCTCCGAGCTTTGCAGTCCCACCTGTGCCTCCCTCACCTCCCATGCCTCCTGGTACCGAGTCGGTCAATGAAGGTGAACCCATGCACTTGGGCTTCACGCGTGTCTCTGCGGATGAGAGAGCCTTTAGGAGGAGGGAGAGATTGTGCCTTTATTGTGGCCAGGCAGATCACTTTTTGAAGTCTTGTCCTACCCGTCCAGGGAACGTCCGAACCTTAAGGTCCTGTCACGGACAGATCTTAGGTGGTGTTGTTTGGTCCCCAGTTATCCAGAAGAATAAGCCCCTGGTTTCGGTCACCCTTTCTTGGGCTGTGTCGTCCATCGAGATACAGGCTCTAATGGACTCTGGGGCTGCAGACCTGTTCATTGATGCTGCCTTTGTATCGAAGCAGTCAACTCCTCTGCAGCGTTTTCTTGACTTTGCCAACTATTATCGGAAGTTTTTTCGTAACTTCTCGTCTCTGGTCAAGCCCCTGACTGATATGACCAGAAAGGACGGTAACCCACAGAGTTGGTCTCCGGAGTCCATTAAGGCCTTTGAGAGTCTCAAGGCTGCCTTTGTTTCTGCTCCTGTGTTGGCACATCCTAATCCTATGTTACCTTTTATCCTTGAGGTTGATACTTCTGAGACTGGTGTTGGCGCCCTTCTGTCTCAACGTCCTACCTCTGAGAGCGCTATGCATACAGAGAGCTGTTGGCGATCATTTTAGCCCTGAAAGAATGGAGACATCTTCTCGACGGTACCACTGTTCCGGTTCTCATTCTTACTGACCATAAGAATCTCACATTCTTGTCTGAGGCTAAATGCCTCTCTCCCAGAAGGGCGCGATGGGCTCTTTTCTTATCAAGTTTCAATTACATTGTCTCATTCTTACCCTTTACTAAGAATGTAAGGGCTGACACTTTGTCACAACAATTTTCCTCCACTTCCAAGATGGAGTCAATTCCGGTTCCTGTGATTCCTCCTGATCGTATTCTGGCTACGGTTTGCACCAGCCTCACTTCTCCTTTGGGTGACAAAATTCTTGCCACTCAGGTCCATGCTCCTCCTGAGAAACCTTATGACCACTACTTTGTCTCAGAGAGTCTCTGTACTGCTGTGCTCCAGACTTACCATTCTCCCAAGGCTGCTGGCCACCCTGGGAAGGATCAACTCTTTTGGGCCATTTCCCAACGATTCTGGTGGCCTAGTCTACGTGCTGATGTAAGCGCCTTCATAGCTGCCTGTTCCGTGTGTGCTCAGAGTAAGACTCTACGATACCTTCCAGTGGGCCTCCTACAACCCATACCCAATGGAGAGAGGTCCTGGACCCACCTGTCTATGGATTTCATTGTGGAGTTACCCAACTCCCAGGGCAACACAGTTATCCTTATGGTGGTTGACTGGTTCTCGAAAATGTCCCATTGTATGCCCACTTCTAAGGAACTGGCTTCCATTTTTGCTCAGAACTTTCGCTTACATGGGCTACCCAAGGTGATTGTCTCGGACAGGGGTAGACAGTTTGTGTCCTGGTTCCCATAGGTTCTGTGGGTGCATACAGTACCTGGTGCATTGGAAAGGGTATAGTGCGGAGGAACGCTCTTGCGTCTCATCCTCGGACGTACATGCCCCTGTCCTCCTCCGTGATTTCCATAGATGTTTTCCCCTCAAGCCTGGTGGCCCTCTGAGGGGGAGGGTTCATTGAGGAAGGGGTACTGTCAGGGTTGGGCTCAGCCCTTCCATCCCTGAGCTGGCCGCTCAGCTGTCGGCTAATTGCAAGCTTCTTTCTCTCCATAGTGACTCACCTGTTGATGATCCTGCTCGTCAGTCCTGTCTACTTAAGCCGTCCAGCCCAGATGATCTCTGCCTTCGCCTTGGTCACATCTCTAGAGACGCTCTCCTGTGTTCCTGTTAAAGACTTGCTTGGCTGACATTCCTTCTGGCTCCCTGACGTTTTGGCTTGTTTGACTATCCGCTCCGGTTCCTGAACTCTGGCTATGTTTTGACTATGTTTACTCTGTTTACCTTTTTTTATTATTATTAAACAAGTGAGATTTAACTGTACCTCTGTCTCAGTCTGATCCATGGTTTCTGACAATGCCCCTCTCAGACTGAGCTTCGTGAAAACCGTTGCTCCCTTGAGGCGGTCAAATAATTCCATAAACAACGGAATCGCTGATGCGATTGAAACCCCTATAATCTATACAAGGTCTCAGTTCACCACTCTTCTTTTTCACAAAGAAGAAGCCAGCACCAGCAGGAGATGAGGATTTGCGGATGAACCCTGGAGAAAGTGCGTTAGCAACATACTCCTCCATAGCTTTATCTTCCGAGACAGACAAAGAATAAACCCAGGCACAGAAAGGCATAGCACCAGGTTGAAGGCCAATTGTGCAATCATACGACCAGTGTGGAGGCAAACTACTGGCTTGACCCTTGTCAAAGACATTGCTAAATTTGCGGGTACTCCTCTGGCAAGGAGGAGAGGGAAGAGGTGCATAAGACCTTAGCCACTTTCTGAAAACATGTCTTACTGCATTGTGGCAACCAGGAAAGAACCTCAGTACGAAGCCAATCAAAAGAGGGGTTGTGCTTCTGTAACCAAGGATAACAATAACTACTGGATAATCAGGAGAGGAAATGACTTGAAATTGGATTATCTCATGGTGAAGAGCCCCTACGGCCATGGCCAATGGAGCAATCTCATGAGTCACATGGGCAGGCTGTAGAGGTCTCCCATCAATAGCCTCAATGGCAAGTGGAATGGCACTAAGCTGCAGCGGAATGGAGTGCTTAGACACAAAGGCACTATCTATGAACAGGCCTGCAGCCCCAGAATCGATTAGCACCTGTGTATCGATGGATGACTCAGACCACGAAAGGGTAACCAAAACTAGAGGCTTATCCTTCTGGGTAACTGGGGATGTAACAACGCCACCTAAGATCTGTCCCCTACAGGACCTCAAGGTGCAAGCGTTTCCCGAACCGGTAGGACAAGACTTCAAGAAGTGACCTGCCTGGCTACAATCTCTCCCTCCTCCTAAAGGCCCTCTCATCCTCAGAGAGATGTGTAAAGCCCGATTGCATGGGTTCTACTTCACTGCCAGACTTGGTACCAGGAGGCATGGGAGGTGAGGGAGGCACGGGTGGGACTGCAAAGCTCGCAGCCAAATGTACAGGAGGCTTCCGCAAGCGATCCTTAAAGGAAGTTCTCTCTCAGAGTCTGGAGTCAATGAGAATGGCAAACGTGATCAACTTCTCCAGATCTGTAGGTATATCTCGGGCTGCTATCTCATCTTTGATGTTATCTGAGAGACCATGAGAAAAAGCAGCCACGAGAGCCTCATTGTTCCAAGCGACCTCTGCTGCCAGAGTACGGAATTCAATGGCGTAATTGGTAACAGTTCTCGTACTCTGTTTGATGGACATGAGGCTCTTGGCAGCAGAAGTGGAGCGTGCGGGAACGTCAAATACCCTTTTAAAGGAAGCCACAAACTCTGGGTAACTCAGGACAATGGGTTTTTGAGTCTCCCATAGAGGGTTTTCCCAGGCCAAGGCTCTCTCAGAAAGCAAAGAAATGATGAAGCCTACTTTGCTCCTGTCCGTGGGGAACGCCTGGGGCAGCATCTCAAAGTATATTCCAACCTGGTTCAGAAAACCCCTACATTGAACTGGATTGCCCCCAAATCACTGGGGAAGCGGAGCGGAACCAGACATACCTCTTACAGAGGTAATATTTAAGGCAGGCGCCTGAACAGAGACTGGAGCAGCAGCAGGGATGGCCTGCAACACAGGTTGTACTGGAGCAGCCACAGTGGGAGGATCCAAGTGAGCCGTGTGAATCAGGAGCATCTGTAACGCCATGGCAAACTGATCCATGTGGTGATCCTGCTCATTCAACCTGGAAAAAATAACCAGTTACACTTACCGGTAACGGTGTTTCTGGGAAGTCTTCCAGGATGGCACCCTGAGAGATGACTGGTCCACCTGACAGGAAACACAATCAATCAAGAGGTTAAAGGCCCCCCGCCCCTCCCTGTGCTCCTCAGTTGTGACAAAGTATGTGAGTCAGTTGTGACACCAGTGCAGAGTGAAGAAAATAAACACCACCACACTCTAAACATTGAATTACACCTAAAGAGAACGGGTGGGAAGTAGGCCATCCTGGAAGACTTCCCAGAAACGCCGTTACCGGTAAGTGTAACTGGTTATTTTCTCAAGTCGTCTTCCAGGACGGCACCCTGAGAGAGAAGCAAGTAGCTCAGGCCTACCTTTAGGGCGGGACAACCGCTTGCAGGACTTTCCTGCCAAATGCCAGATCCTGAGGGGACAGTAACTCCACCCTGTAATGCCTCAGGAAAGTGTTCTGCCTTGACCATGTAGCGGCTCTACATATCTGCTCCATCGAAGCTCCGTCCCTTTCTGCCCAGGAGGTTGCCAGAGATCGCGTGGAATGCGCTTTAAGGTCCCTAGGAGCTGCCTTACCGGACTGCTCATAGGCTAAAGAAATTGTATGCTTAATCCATCTAGCTATGGAAGCCTTGGACACTTGTTGGCCCTTCTTTTGGCCTGAAAAATTAACTAAAAGATGGCTGGACTTTCGAAACTCCTTAACTTTCTCGAAGTAGGATAATAAACAACGTCTGACATCCAGATAGTGAAAAGAAACTTCCCTTTCATCTTTGGGATTGTTACAAAAGGAAGGTAGCACTACGTCTTGAGTTCTGTGGAACTTTGATGCTACCTTAGGAGGTACAGGGGGTCCTGCCTAAGTATAAGCCTGTCCTCAAATAAACGAAAAAATGGCTCCTTAATCGAGAAGGCCTGGATGTCACTTACTCTCCTGGCTAAGGTGATCGCTAGTAGAAAAGTCAACTTAAAGGTCAGGATCCTAAGGGGGGTCTGATCTACTGGTTCAAACGGGGCCCTCGTTAACCCTTCTAATACTAAGGTAAGGTCCCAAGGTGGATACCTAGACATCTGAACAGGGGACAACCTCTCTCTGACCAAGAGAAATCTCTTGATCAAGGGGTGTAATGCCAAGCGCCTCTCCAGAAAGCAGGACAAGGCTGAGACCTGTGCCTTAAGTGTCTTGGTTGCCAAACCCTGATCTGCTCCATCCTGGAGAAATTCTAAAATAGTAGGGATCTCTTCTTGTGAAGTCCCTCTCACCTGACACCAGTGAGAAAAAACCCCCCAGGTCTTACGCCTTGTGATCGGTTTTCTACTAAGGAGTAGTGTATCCACTACTCTGTCCGACAGGCCCTTCTCCCACAGGTTCTGCCTTTCAAGAGCCAGGCCGTCAGCTTGAAGAAGCTGGGGTCTGGATGGCAGACTGGACCCTTAAAGAGAAGGTCGCACCGAACAGGAAGGTGTAGGAGGTGGGGCTATGGACCAACCCTGCAGGGTTGGAAACCAAGCTCTCTTGGGCCACCAGGGGGCTATCAGAATCAGAATGCCTTCCTAGAGGAACAATTTTTGAAGAACCCTGGGAATTAACCCCAAGGGGGGAAAGGCATAGGCCAGTCGGAAGTCCCAAACTTGGGCCAATGCATCTATCCCCTCTGAGCCCCTCTCTCGGGAAAGGGAAAAGAATCTCTTTACCCTTCTGTTTTTTCTGCGGGCGAAGAGATCTATCTTTGCAACGCCGAACTGCCGACCTACCAGGGAGAAGACCTCTGGATTCAATAGTCTGCCTCTATATTCAAAGTTCCCTTTATGTGGAGTGAGGAAATGGAGAGAATCCGACTCTCCGCCCAACACAGGATCTCTGATGACAGGGACAGGAGAGTTGTAGATCTGGTGCCTCCCTGATGATTCAGGAATGCTACTGCTGTGGCATTGTCTGATAAGACCTGAACCTCCTGGTCCCTGATCCTCCCCTTGAAAGCTTTTAATGCTTCCCCTATGGCCAAAAGCTCTCGAAAGTTGGAGGAGGTCCTTCTTTGCCTTGGATCCCAGGACCCCTGAGCTATTAGATCCTCCAGGTGGGCCCCTCACCCCCAGGAACTGCGTCTGTAGTTATCCTGAGAGGCTGAAGCTGACTCCAAAGGAGACCCCACTGAAGCCTCTGAGGAAAAAGCCACCAGTGAAGAGAGTCTTTTACTTCGACCGGAATGGTAGCCTCTATGTCCAGAGAGTCTCTTTTCCTATCCCTAGAGGATAGGAGGAAGTGCTGGAGGGTCCTGGAATGTAGTTGTGCCCAAGGAACTGCTGGGATAGATGTGGTCATCAGACCCAGTACCCTCATGATACCTCTGTAGGAGATGGTCTTTGCCTGTACAGTGATGTGACTGCTGATATGAGGCCTTCTACCTTGCTCTGGGGTAGAACTAATTTTTGTTCCGAGGAATCCACCAGGAAACCTAGATACGACTTTTGTTTGGGCAGGAGACAGCAAGGATTTTTCCTTGCTGATGATCCATCCCAGGGATTCTAAGGTCTCCATTACTCTGGTTAGATCCAGAAGTAGCTGATCCCGATTTTGATTGTAAATCAAAATGTCGTCTAAATAGGGAATCAGTGCCACTCCCTGGAGATGCAGGAAGCCCACCACTTCTGCCATAACCTTTGTGAAGACCCTTGGACTGGATGCCAATCCAAAGGGGAGGGCCACAAACTGCCAGTGCTGCACTCCCTCTGGAGAAGCAATCATGAATCTCAGGAAGATCTGATGGTCCTGGAATATAGGGACGTGAAGGTAGGCGTCCTTTAATACTAAGGTTACCATGAACACGTCCTTGAGGAGGTGTCTCCTGAGAGAATAAACACTCTCCATGCGTAACTTCTTGTATCAAAGAAAAACATTGAGGTTCCTTAGATTTATGATAAGACGATACCTTCCTGAGGGCTTTGGTACCACAAATATGTGGGAGTAAAAACCTTGACCCTGCTGGCCCACTGGGACTGGTATTATGACCTCCTGACTGGCCAGTTCTTCTATTTTCTGTAGGTTTTCTGCTGCTTTGCAGGGCTCCCTGGGAAGGTAAGTCAAGAGAAATTTGGGGGGCGGAGGGGAGAGAAACTCTAATCTGTAACCCTCTCTTATAATTTGAAGAATATGGGGGCTCTGTGTGACCCTTTCCCACTGAGGGGCAAAGTGGGAAAGTCTTCCCCCCACTGTAAAGTCATTTAGGGGTCTTGTCGCCTGACTTCTGGCTGGAAAAGAGAATGCCTGATTTTTGCTTGTCCTTTCCAGCGCCCCAACGTCTATTAGGGGAGACCTTTTTCTCCGAGAAGCGTTTTTTTGCCTGGGGGCCTCGAAAAAACCTCTTCCTCTCCCTCCTAGGTTTAGTAGGGAATTTCTTCCCCTTTTCGGTAGACCTAGCCAGGGCTTGATCTAGGCCAGTACCAAAAAGGAGGGTCAAAAGGGAGACCGCATAGATGGGTTTTGGATGAGTTATCCCCGTCCCAAGTTTTAACCCAGAGGTCTCGCCTGGCTGAGTTTAATAAAGCACCTGATTTGGCGGTTGTACGCACCGTCTCAACCGCAGCATCCGCTAAGTATTCCACAGCATTCCCTATGACCTCCAATGAATCTAAGATCTCCTTAGATTTGGAGGTTCGGTATACGTGGTCCATCAGTTTACAGACCCACATGTCTGCATTCCTTGCGATGCAAGCTGAGGCCAAGGCGGGGCTCATAGCCGCCGCGTTAGCCTCCAAGGGTCTGTGTAAAATGGTTTCAGCCCTTTGATCCATTTGATCCTTTATATTACCAGTGTCTTCGTAGGAAAGATTAGACTGCTTAGAAACCTGTGCTAAGGAGGTGTCTAGCCTAGGTGTTTTGAAAATGTTTTCCTCGTTCTCCTCAGTAAAGGGGCATCTACGCTTCCATGTTTTGTATTTCAGGAGTCTTTTTTCTGGTTCTTTCCATTCCCTCAAGATGACCTCCTTCAGGGAGGAATGTACAGGAAGAATCCTGGCCTGAGGCTTAATTAAGCCTCTATACCTTTTATCTTGGGCAGAGACCTGCGCAGCGGGCTCCTGAATTTCTTCTGAAGCATAAATGGCTCTCAGAAGATCATATCCTGAATTCATGGCCTTCGCCTACTGTCAGGAACCATGAAACAGACGGAGACAGAAAATTCAGTAAAAATCACAACTTTTAATAAATTGGTAAAATAGTAAAACGTAGTCAAAACATAGCCAGAGCTTGGTAGCCAAATCAGGTAGTCAGAACAAGCCAGGAAATCAAGTAGGCAGAGATCAGCGTAGTCAGAGGCAGGAACCAGAAGGGACGTCAGCAAGGCAAGTCTTCCACAGGAACACAGCCGAGAGTCTCCAGATATGTTCACCAAGGCCAAAGGCAAATGATGAAATGAACCAGGCAGTTTAAATAGCCAGAAGGGGCTGGCTGTGGGGTTTACTGACGAGCAGGAAATGATCAACAGGTGAGCCACTATAGAACGATGAGTACTGGCAATTAACCGACAGCTGAGCAACCGGAGCACAGAGAAGGAAGGGCGGAGAGCCCAGCCCTGACAGATGCATTGATGGGCACAGTGAATCTGCATTGATGGGCACAGTGAATCTACATTGATGGGCACAGTGAGTCTGCATTGATGGGCACAGTGAATCTGCATTGATGGGCACAGTGAGTCTGCATTGATGGGCACAGTGAGTCTGCATTGATGGGCACAGTGAATCTGCATTGATGGGCACAGTGAGTCTGCATTGATGGGCACAGTGAGTCTGCATTGATGGGCACAGTGAATCTGCATTGATGGGCACAGTGAGTCTGCATTGATGGGCACAGTGAGTCTGCATTGATGGGCACAGTGAGTCTGCATTGATGGGCACAGTGAGTCTGCATTGATGGGCACAGTGAGTCTGTATTGATGGGCACAGTGAGTCTGTATTGATGGGCACAGTGAGTCTGTATTGATGGGCACAGTGAGTCTGTATTGATGGGCACAGTGAATCTGCATTGATGGGCACAGTGAGTCTGTATTGATGGGCACAGTGAGTCTGCATTGATGTGCACAGTGAGTCTGCATTGATGGGCACAGTGAGTCTGCATTGATGGGCTGCATTGATGGGCACAGTGAGTCTGCATTGATGGTGTGATGGATCAGAACCGCAATCGGGTTCAAATTAGATATCTGCTGCTGGTCCTAATTTAAAAGTGAAGATGTGCGTGTACGCCGGGAGTAATCACTCTGACTGCTCAGTTCAATCACTTCCTAATCTTTGTTTATTGCAGGGCGGTGCCCAACGTTTTATACACAAAGAACAATCGATTCTACATCATTACTATGTAAATGTGGTCAGTCTAAAAGGTACCTCTTATTGGCTGAAATACAAGAAGAATGCAGGAACTTGATGCTGAGGCTCGGTTGTTGTTGGTTCTTCTCTTTACTTCCTCATACCTCCGGTGCGGGGGCAGTAGGGGGTAGACGCCATCTTTGGTTCCAAGGCAGAGCTGAGCTGTTTACTATATAATAAGTAAGGAGTTGCATAGAAACATGTATACAGATAAGAGAATAGATATTTTTATGATTATCATTATGTTCATTACACTCATTCCTGCAGTGAATCTGCATTAATGGGCTGCATTGATGGGCACAGTAAGTCTGCACTGGTGAGTCTGCATTGATGGCACAGTGAGTCTGCATTGATAGGCACTGGTGAGGCTGCATTGATAGGCACTGGTGAGGCTGCATTGATGGGCACAGTGAGGCTGCATTTGATGGGCACTGGTGAGGCTGCATTGATAGGCACTGGTGAGGCTGCATTGATAGGCACTGGTGAGGCTGCATTGATAGGCACTGGTGAGGCTGCATTGATGGGCACAGTGAGGCTGCATTTGATGGGCACTGGTGAGGCTGCATTGATAGGCACTGGTGAGGCTGCATTGATAGGCACTGGTGAGGCTGCATTGATGGGCACAGTGAGGCTGCATTTGATGGGCACTGGTGAGGCTGCATTGATAGGCACTGGTGAGGCTGCATTGATAGGCACTGGTGAGGCTGCATTGATAGGCACTGGTGAGGCTGCATTTGATGGGCACTGGTGAGGCTGCATTGATGGGCACAGTAAGTCTGCACTGGTGAGTCTGCATTGATGGGAACAGTGAATCTGCACTGATCAGTTTGCATTGATGGGCACAGTGAGTCTGCATTGATGGGCACTGGTGAGGCTGCATTTGATGGGCACTGGTGAGGCTGCATTGATGGGCACTGGTGAGGCTGCATTGATGGGCACTGGTGAGGCTGCATTGATGGGCACTGGTGAGGCTGCATTTGATGGGCACTGGTGAGTCTGTATTGATGGGCACTGGGGAGGCTGCATTAATGGGCACTGGTGAGGCTGCATTGATCTCCTGCATCATGTCCGCAGTCTCTTGTATCTGTTTGATGGGATCTGCCTGGGGGGGGGGGGGTGGTGTTTGGAGTATCTTTATCTGCTGATTGTTTCTGGAATACACATATTTCTATTGTAGGATCCGGGCCTGCTGTCCCTCCATCCCTCCTTCTTTCCTTCCTTCTCTCTCCTTCCCTTCCTATCTCTTTTTTCTGACTTTCTTTCCCCCCCTCCATCTCCCTCTTCCTTCTCCCTTTATCCCCCTCTCCCTTCTCCCTCCATCCCCCTCTCCCTTCTCCCTCCATCCCCCTCTCCCTTCTCCCTCCATCCCCCTCTCCCTTCTCCCTCCAACCCCCTCTCCCTTCATCCCCCTCTCCCTTCTCCCTCCATCCCCCTCTCCCTTCTCCCTCCATCCCCCTCTCCCTTCTCCCTCCATCCCCCTCTCCCTTCTCCCTCCAACCCCCTCTCCCTTCATCCCCCTCTCCCTTCTCCCTCCATCCCCCTCTCCCTTCTCCCTCCATCCCCCTCTCCCTTCTCCCTCCAACCCCCTCTCCCTTCATCCCCCTCTCCCTTCTCCCTCCATCCCCCTCTCCCTTCTCCCTCCATCCCCCTCTCCCTTCTCCCTCCAACCCCCTCTCCCTTCATCCCCCTCTCCCTTCTCCCTCCATCCCCCTCTCCCTTCTCCCTCCATCCCCCTCTCCCTTCTCCCTCCATCCCCCTCTCCCTTCTCCCTCCAACCCCCTCTCCCTTCTCCCTCCATCCCCCTCTCCCTTCTCCCTCCATCCCCCTCTCCCTTCTCCCTCCATCCCCCTCTTCCTTCTCCCTCCATCCCCCTCTCCCTTCTCCCTCCATCCCCCTCTTCCTTCTCCCTCCCTCCCTCTTTCATCTCAGGACTCTAATCACACCCCCTTTAAGCCACGCCCAATATTTTACATAGTTGAAACCACGCACATTTTTCCACTCTAACTAGAGCACACCTACAAATGAATGCCCCGCCCCTAATTAAAAAATACTCCGTCTACAGACAAAGTGTCCCTAGATATTGTTTGAGAATGTTGGCAGATTTGGGGCCCCTGTACAGTAAAAATTTGGGGCTCCTATATATTGTAGATTTGGGGGTGTACAGTGAAGATTTGGGGCCCCGTACAGTGAAGATTCGGGGCCCCCGTACAGTGAAGATTCGGGGCCCCTGTGGATTTGGGGCCCCCATACAGTGAAGATTTGGGGCCCCCCATACAGTGAAGATTTGGGGCCCCCCATACAGTGAAGATTTAGGGCCCCCTGTACAGTGAAGATTTGGCCTGTGCAGTGTAGATTTGGGGCCCCCTGTACAGTGTAGATTTGGGGCCCCTGTGTAGTGTAACTTTGGGGCCCCTGTGTAGTGTAACTTTGGGGCCCCTGTGTCGTGTAGCTTTGGGGCCCCTGTGGATTTGGGGCCCTGTACAGTGAAGATTTGGGGCCCCCTGTACAGTGCAGATTTGGGGCCCCCTGTATAGTGCAGATTTGGGGCCCCCTGTACAGTGTAGATTCGGGGCCCCCTGTACAGTGTAGATTCGGGGCCCCCTGTACAGTGTAGATTCGGGGCCCCCTGTACAGTGTAGATTTGGGGCCCCGTACAGTGAAGATTTGGGGCCCCTGTACAGTGTAGATTTGGGGCCCCTGTAGATTTGGGGCCCCCTGTACAGTGTAGATTTGGGGCCCCTGTAAAGTGTAGATTTGGGGCCCCTGTAGATTTGGGGCCCCTGTAGAGTGTAGATTTGGGGCCCCTGTACAGTGTAGATTTGGGGTCCCTGTAGATTTGAGGCCCCTGTAGAGTGTAGATTTGGGGCCCCTGTACAGTGTAGATTTGGGGTCCCTGTAGATTTGAGGCCCCTGTAGAGTGTAGATTTGGGGCCCCTGTACAGTGTAGATTTGGGGTCCCTGTAGATTTGGGGCCCCTGTACAGTGTAGATTTGGGGTCCCTGTAGATTTGGGGCCCCTGTAGAGTGTAGATTTGGGGCCCCTGTACAGTGTAGATTTGGGGTCCCTGTAGATTTGGGGTCCCTGTAGATTTGGGGCCCCTGTACAGTGTAGATTTGGGGCCCCTGTAAAGTGTAGATTTGGGGCCCCTGTAGATTTGGGGCCCCTGTAGAGTGTAGATTTGGGGCCCCTGTACAGTGTAGATTTGGGGTCCCTGTAGATTTGAGGCCCCTGTAGAGTGTAGATTTGGGGCCCCTGTACAGTGTAGATTTGGGGTCCCTGTAGATTTGGGGCCCCTGTAGAGTGTAGATTTGGGGCCCCTGTACAGTGTAGATTTGGGGTCTCTGTAGATTTGGGGCCCCTGTAGAGTGTAGATTTGGGGCCCCTGTAGATTTGGGGTCTCTGTAGATTTGGGGTCTCTGTAGGTTTGGGGTCCCTGTAGATTTGGGGTCCCTGTAGATTTGGGGTCCTTGTAGATTTGGGGTTCCTGTAGGTTTGGGGTCCCTGTAGATTTGGGGTCCTTGTAGATTTGGGGTTCCTGTAGATTTGGGGTCCTGTAGATTTGGGGCCCCTGTAAAGTGTAGATTTGGGGTCCCTGTAGATTTGGGGCTCCTGTAGAGTGTAGATTTGGGGTCCCTGTAGATTTGGGGCCCCTGTAGAGTGTAGATTTGGGGTCCTGTAGATTTGGGGCCCCTGTAAAGTGTAGATTTGGGGTCCCTGTAGATTTGGGGCCCCTGTAGAGTGTAGATTTGGGGCCCCTGTAGAGTGTAGATTTGGGGCCCCTGTAGATTTGGGGTCTCTGTAGATTTGGGGCCCCTGTAGAGTGTAGATTTGGGGTCCCTGTAGAGTGTAGATTTGGGGTCCCTGTAGAGTGTAGATTTGGGGCCCCTGTAGAGTGTAGATTTGGGGTCTCTGTAGATTTGGGGTCTCTGTAGATTTGGGGCCCCTGTAGATTTGGGGTCCCTGTAGATTTGGGGTCCCTGTAGAGTGTAGATTTGGGGCCCCTGTAGAGTGTAGATTTGGGGTCTCTGTAGATTTGGGGTCCCTGTAGATTTGGGGCCCCTGTAGATTTGGGGTCCCTGTAGATTTGGGGCCCCTGTAGATTTGGGGTCCCTGTAGATTTGGGGTCCCTGTAGATTTGGGGTCCCTGTAGATTTGGGGCCCCTGTAGATTTGGGGTCCCTGTACAGTGTAGATTTGGGGTCCTGTAGATTTGGGGTCCCTGTACAGTGTAGATTTGGGGTCCTGTAGATTTGGGGGTCCTGTAGATTAGGGCCCCTCTCTCTCTCTCTCTCTCTCTCTCAGACTAGAAGGTTGCGGTGATTCTCGCCGTCCAGCAGGCGTCGCTCTTTTCTCTTCTCTTCTCTCCTCTCTCAGGTCACGTGATGTTAAATGTCCCAGCAGGGGCGGCACGTGACTGTTGCGCGCTCCCGGGAGCCGGTACCGGCGGAGGCGCGCAGGGAGTCAGTTGATCGCCTCATGTCGGGGTTGGCCGGTACCGGGGCGGTATGACGGAGAAGAACGGCGAGTGTGATTGGGGGGAGGGGCCGGAGGACGGGGGGAGGGGCCGGTGTCGCCGCCGCCGCCCGGAGATGAGTCTGGAGCTCACCGCCTTCCACTCACCGGAGACCGGAACACCGGAGGAGGAGGAGGAGCCTGAGGAGAGATTACCCCTCCCCCTTCCCGGGAGGAGGAGGACCCGATCCAATACATCCCGGCCCCGGTATGAGATCGTCACCGAGCTGGGCCCGGAGGAGGTCCGATGGTTCTACCGGGAGGAGCGGAAACCATGGAAACCGTTCATTGGATACGACTCCCTCCGAGTGGAGACCACCTACCGGCGTCTGGAGGAGGGGGAGGGGCCGCTACTACCGGTGTGTGTGAGGAGCGGACTGTACGAGGTGGACGTCACCGAGGGGGAGTGTTATCCGGTGTACTGGAACCGTGAGTACCTACCTCCCCCACCTACCTACCTACCTACCTCCACCCCTCCCCCACCTACCTACCTACCTCCCTCCACCCCTCCCCCCACCTACCTATATACCCCCCCATATACCCCACCGAGGGGGAGTGTTACCCGGTCTACTGGAACCGTGAGTACCTACCTACCCCACCTACCTACCTCCACCCCTCCCCCACCTACCTACCCCCTACACACCTACCTACCCACCTCCCTACATACCCCTCCCCCCCTATATACCCCACCGAGGGGGAGTGTTACCCGGTCTACTGGAACCGTGAGTACCTACCGACCGACCTACCTCCCCCACCTACCTACCTCCCCCCCCTACATACCCCTCCCCCCCTATATACCCCACCGAGGGGGAATGTTATCCGGTCTACTGAAACCGTGAGTACCTACCGACCTACCCCTCCCCCACCCTCACCTACCTACCTACCCCCTACATACCCCACCGAGGGGGAGTGTTATCCGGTGTACTGGAACCGTGAGTACTTACCTACCTACCTACCTCCCCCACCTACCTACCTACCTACCCCTCCCCCACCTACCTACCTACCTCCCCCCACCTACCTATATACCCCCCCATATACCCCACCGAGGGGGAGTGTTATCCGGTCTACTGGAACCGTGAGTACCTACCGACTGACCCCTCCCCCACCTACCTACCTACCTACCTACCCCTCCCCCACCTACCTACCCCTCCCCCCCACCTACCTACCTACCCCCTACATACCCCTCCCCCACCTATATACCCCACCGAGGGGGAGTGTTATCCGGTCTACTGGAACCGTGAGTACCTACCGACTGACCCCTCCCCCACCCTCACCTACCTACCTACCCCCCTACACACCTACCTACCTACCCCCTACATACCCCTCCCCCCCTATATACCCCACCGAGGGGGAGTGTTATCCGGTCTACTGGAACCGTGAGTACTTACTGACCTACCTACCTACCCCTACCCCCACCTACCCCCTACACACCTACCTACCCCCTACATACCCCTCCCCCCTATATACCCCACCAAGGGGGAGTGTTATCCGGTCTACTGGAACCGTGAGTACCTACCTACCCCTCCCCCACCTACCTACCTACCTCCCCCCACCTACCTATATACCCCCCCTATATACCCCACCGAGGGGGAGTGTTATCCCGTGTACTGGAACCGTGAGTACTTACCGACCGACCCCTCCCCCCACCTACCTACCTACCTACCCCCCCCTACATACCCCTCCCCCCTATATACCCCACCGAGGGGGAGTGTTATCCGGTGTACTGGAACCGTGAGTACCTACCTACCCCTCCCCCACCTACCTACCTACCCCCCTACATACCCCTCCCCCACCTACCTACCCCTCCCCCCTATATACCCCACCGAGGGGGAGTGTTATCCCGTGTACTGGAACCGTGAGTACCTACCGACCTACCCCTCCCCCACCTACCTACCCCCTACACACCTACCTACCTACCTCCCTACATACCCCTCCCCCCCTATATACCCCACCGAGGGGGAGTGTTATCCGGTCTACTGGAACCGTGAGTACTTACCGACCTACCTACCTACCCCTACCCCCCTACACACCTACCTACCCCCTACATACCCCTCCCCCCTATATACCCCACCAAGGGGGAGTGTTATCCGGTCTACTGGAACCGTGAGTACCTACCGACCCCTCCCCCACCTACCTACCTCCCTACATACCCCTCCCCCCCTATATACCCCACCGAGGGGGAGTGTTATCCGGTGTACTGGAACCGTGAGTACTTACCTACCCACCTACCGACCCCTCCCCCACTCTCACCTACCTACCCCTCCCCACCCCCCCATATACCCCACCGAGGGGGAGTGTTACCCCGTGTACTGGAACCGTGAGTACTTACCGACCTACCTACCCCTCCCCCCCTATATACCCCACCGAGGGGGAGTGTTACCCGGTCTACTGGAACCGTGAGTACCTACCGACCCCTCCCCCACCTACCTACCCCCTACATACCCCTCCCCCCTATATACCCCACCGAGGGGAAGTGTTATCCGGTCTACTGGAACCGTGAGTACCTACCTACCTACCGACCGACCTACCCCTCCCCCACCTACCGACCTACCCCTCCCCCACCTACCTACCTCCACCCCTCCCCCACCTACCTACCCCCCCATATACCCCACCGAGGGGGAGTGTTATCCGGTCTACTGGAACCGTGAGTACTTACCGACCGACCTACCTACCTACCCCTCCCCCACCTACCTACCGACCCCTCCCCCACCTACCCCCCTACACACCTACCTACCTACCCCCTACATACCCCCCCATATACCCCACCGAGGGGGAGTGTTATCCGGTCTACTGGAACCGTGAGTACTTACCGACTGACCCCTCCCCCACCTACCTACCTACCCCCCTACACACCTACCTACCCCCTACATACCCCTCCCCCCCTATATACCCCACCGAGGGGGAGTGTTACCCGGTGTACTGGAACCGTGAGTACCTACCCCCACCCCTCCCCCACCTACCTACCCCTCCCCCCCTATATACCCCACCGAGGGGGAGTGTTACCTGGTCTACTAGAACCATGAGTACTTACCGACCTACCTCCACCCCTCCCCCCACCTACCTACCTCCACCCACCTGCCCACCCCTCCCCCCCTATATATCCCACCGAGGGGGAGTGTTATCCCGTGTACTGGAACCGTGAGTACTTACCGACCTACCTACCAACCGACCCCTCCCCCACCTACCCCCTACATACCCCCCCATATACCCCACCGAGGGGGAGTGTTATCCGGTCTACTGGAACCGTGAGTACTTACCGACACCTACCTACCCCTCCCCCACCTACCCCCCTACACACCTACCTACCTACCCCCCCATATACCCCACCGAGGGGGAGTGTTACCCGGTCTACTGGAACCGTGAGTACCTACCTACCGACCTACCTACCCCTCCCCCACCTACCTACCTACCCCCCTACATACCCCTCCCCCCATATACCCCACCGAGGGGGAGTGTTACCCCGTGTACTGGAACCGTGAGTACCTACCTACCCCCACCTACCTCCACCCCTCCCCCACCTACCTACCGACCCCTCCCCCACCTACCTACCTATATACCCCACCGAGGGGGAGTGTTATCCGGTCTACTGGAACCGTGAGTACTTACCTACCTACCTACATACCCCTCCCCCACCTACCCCCCCTACACACCTACCTACCTATATACCCCACCGAGGGGGAGTGTTACCCCGTGTACTGGAACCGTGAGTACCTACCGACCGACCTACCTCCACCCCTCCCCCACCTACCTACCTACCCCCTACATACCCCTCCCCCCCTATATACCCCACCGAGGGGGAGTGTTATCCGGTCTACTGGAACCGTGAGTACTTACCTACCCCCACCTACCTACCTACCCCCCACCTACCTCCCCCCTATATACCCCACCGAGGGGGAGTGTTATCCGGTCTACTGGAACCGTGAGTACCTACCTACCTACATACCCCTCCCCCACCTACCTACCTACCCTCCCACCTACCCCTCCCCCACCTACCCCCCTACACACCTACCTACCTATATACCCCACCGAGGGGGAGTGTTACCCCGTGTACTGGAACCGTGAGTACCTACCGACCTACCTACCTACCCCTCCCCCACCTACCTACCTCCACCCCTCCCCCACCTACCTACCTACCCCCTACATACCCCTCCCCCCCTATATACCCCACCGAGGGGGAGTGTTATCCGGTCTACTGGAACCGTGAGTACTTACCTACCCCCACCTACCTACCTACCCCCCACCTACCTCCCCCCTATATACCCCACCGAGGGGGAGTGTTATCCGGTCTACTGGAACCGTGAGTACCTACCTACCTACATACCCCTCCCCCACCTACCTACCTACCCTCCCACCTACCCCTCCCCCACCTACCCCCCTACACACCTACCTACCTATATACCCCACCGAGGGGGAGTGTTACCCCGTGTACTGGAACCGTGAGTACCTACCGACCGACCTACCTACCTACCCCTCCCCCACCTACCTACCTCCACCCCTCCCCCACCTACCTACCTACCCCCTACATACCCCTCCCCCCCTATATACCCCACCGAGGGGGAGTGTTATCCGGTCTACTGGAACCGTGAGTACTTACCTACCCCCACCTACCTACCTACCCCCCACCTACCTCCCCCCTATATACCCCACCGAGGGGGAGTGTTATCCGGTCTACTGGAACCATGAGTACCTACCTCCACCCCTCCCCCACCTACCTCCCCCCCCTCCCTCCCCCCACCTACCTACCCCCCCTCCCCCCCACCTACCTACCTCCACCCCTCCCCCCCCATATATCCCACCGAGGGGGAGTGTTATCCCGTGTACTGGAACCGTGAGTACCTACCTACCCCTCCCCCACCTACCTACCCCTCCCCCCCCATATACCCCACCGAGGGGGAGTGTTACCCGGTCTACTGGAACCGTGAGTACCGACCTACCTACCTACCTACCCCTCCCCCACCTACCTACCTCCACCCCTCCCCCCCTATATACCCCACCGAGGGGGAGTGTTACTCGGTGTACTGGAACCGTGAGTACCTACCTACCCCCACCTACCCCCTACATACCCCTCCCCCCCATATACCCCACCAAGGGGGGGTGTTACCCAGTCTACTGGAACCGTGAGTACCTACCTCCACCCCTCCCCCACCTACCTACCCCTCCCCCACCTACCCCCTACATACCCCTCCCCCCCCTATATACCCCACCGAGGGGGAGTGTTACCCGGTCTACTAGAACCGTGAGTACTTACCGACCTACCCCTCCCCCCACCTACCTACCTACCCCTTCCCCCCCCTATATATCCCACCGAGGGGGAGTGTTATCCCGTGTACTGGAACCGTGAGTACTTACCTACCCCTCCCCCCACCTACCTACCCCTCCCCCACCTACCCACCCCTCCCCCCTATATACCCCACCGAGGGGGAGTGTTATCCCATGTACTGGAACCGTGAGTACCTACCTACCCCTCCCCCACCTACCTACCTACCCCTCCCCCCCCTATATACCCCACCGAGGGGGAGTGTTATCCGGTCTACTGGAACCGTGAGTACCTACCTACCCTCCCCCACCTACCTACCTCCACCCCTCCCCCCACCTACCTCCACCCCTCCCCCACCTACCCACCCCTCCCCCCTATATACCCCACCGAGGGGGAGTGTTATCCGGTGTACTGGAACCGTGAGTACCTACCGACCTACCTACCCCTCCCCCACCTACCTACCTACCCCCCTACACACCTACCTACCCCTCCCCCCTATATACCCCACCGAGGGGGAGTGTTACCCCGTGTACTGGAACCGTGAGTACTTACCGACCTACCTACCGACCCCTCCCCCACCTACCCCCCTACATACCCCTCCCCCATATACCCCACCGAGGGGGAGTGTTATCCGGTCTACTGGAACCGTGAGTACCTACCGACCCCTCCCCCACCTACCTACCCCCTACATACCCCTCCCCCCTATATACCCCACCGAGGGGGAGTGTTATCCGGTGTACTGGAACCGTGAGTACCTACCGACCTACCCCTCCCCCCACCTACCCCTCCCCCACCTACCTACCTACCCCCTACACACCTACCTACCTATATACCCCACCGAGGGGGAGTGTTATCCCATGTACTGGAACCGTGAGTACCTACCTCCACCCCTCCCCCACTGACCTACCTACCTACCCCCCCATATACCCCACCGAGGGGGAGTATTATCCGGTCTACTGGAACCGTGAGTACTTACCTACACCCCTCCCCCACCTACCCCCCTACACACCTACCTACCTACCCCCTACATAACCCCCATATACCCCACCGAGGGGGAGTGTTACCCCGTGTACTGGAACCGTGAGTACCTACCGACCTACCCCCCTACACACCTACCTACCCCCTACATACCCCCCCCCCATATACCCCACCGAGGGGGAGTGTTATCCGGTCTACTGGAACCGTGAGTACTTACCTACACCCCTCCCCCACCTACCCCCCTACACACCTACCTACCTACCCCCTACATAACCCCCATATACCCCACCGAGGGGGAGTGTTACCCCGTGTACTGGAACCGTGAGTACCTACCGACCCCTCCCCCACCTACCCCTCCCCCACCTACCTACCTACCTCCACCCCTCCCCCACCTACCCCTCCCCCCTATATACCCCACCGAGGGGGAGTGTTATCCCGTGTACTGGAACCGTGAGTACCTACCGACATACCTACCTCCACCCCTCCCCCACCTACCTACCTCCACCCCTCCCCCACCTACCCCTCCCCCCTATATACCCCACCGAGGGGGAGTGTTACCCCATGTACTGGAACCGTGAGTACTTACCTACCCCTCCCCCACCTACCTACCCCCCACCTACCCCTCCCCCCCCTATATACCCCACCGAGGGGGAGTGTTACCCGGTGTACTGGAACCGTGAGTACCTACCTAATACCCCACCTACCTACCCACCCCTCCCCCCACCTACATACCCCTCCCCCACCTACCTACCCCTCCCCCCCCCCCTATATACCCCACCGAGGGGGAGTGTTACCCGGTGTACTGGAACCGTGAGTACCTACCTACCTACCCCTCCCCCACCTACCTACCTACCCCTCCCCCACCTACCCCCTATATACCCCACCGAGGGGGAGTGTTATCCGGTCTACTGGAACCGTGAGTACTTACCTACCCCTCCCCCACCTACCTACCCCTACATACCCCTCCCCCCTATATACCCCACCGAGGGGGAGTGTTACCCGGTGTACTGGAACCGTTAATACCTACCTAATACCCTACCTACCTACACCTACCTACCCCCCACCTACCTACCACCTACATACCCCTCCCCCCTATATACCCCACCGAGGGGGAGTGTTACCCGGTGTACTGGAACCGTGAGTACCTACCGACCTACCTACCCCTCCCCCCCACCTACCTACATACCTCCACCCCTCCCCCCCTATATACCCCACCGAGGGGGAGTGTTATCCGGTCTATTGGAACCGTGAGTACTTACCGACCTACCTACCCCTCCCCCACCTACCTACCCCCCTATATACCCCACCGAGGGGGAGTGTTATCCGGTGTACTGGAACCGTGAGTACTTGCATACCCCCCACCTACCTACCTCCACCCCTCCCCCCCCATATACCCACCCCTCCCCCCTATATACCCCACCGAGGGGGAGTGTTACCCGGTGTACTGGAACAGTGAGTACCTACCTAATACCCCCACCTACCTACCCCTCCTATATACCTCACCGAGGGGGAGTGTTACCCGGTGTACTGGAACAGTGAGTACCTACCTAATACCCCCACCTACCTACCCCTCCTATATACCTCACCGAGGGGGAGTGTTATCCCGTGTACTGGAACTGTGAGTACCTACCTCCACCACCTACCTACCTACCCCCCTACATACCTCTCCCCCCTATATATCCCACCAAGGGGGAGTGTTATCCCGTGTACTGGAACTGTGAGTACCTACCCCTCCCCCACCCTCACCTACCTACCCCCCTACATACCTCTCCCCCCTATATATCCCACCAAGGGGGAGTGTTACCCCATGTACTGGAACCGCGAGTACCTACCTACCTGCCCCTCCTATACCCCACTGAGGGGGAGTGTTCCTCTCTATACTGGACCCACCAATACCTTAAAAATAACAAACATGTCATAATTCCCTCCTCTGTACAGAGCGGCCCCCATCCTCCTCTTCTCGGGTCCCTCTTCTGTCATCCTGGCCCCTCCCTCATGCTGAGTGCCCGCCCACAGCCAGCAGCTTTCTACGGGGGCAGCTGAGTCACATCCACCAATGGAGCCCCGCCCCTTCTCTCTCCTCATTGGCTCACTGACTTTGACAGCAGTGGGAGCCAATGGCACTGCGCTGCTGTCTCAGCCAATGAGAAGGGGAGTGCTAGACTGCCGAGACTCCTGTGCACATCGCTGGATAGAGAGGGGGCTCAGGTAAGTATTAGGGGGGCCGATACACACACAATGCACCTCCTTCTGCCTTTACATCCTCTCTAAATAGACGGCTTTACTTCCGCTTTAGCACGTTCAAAAAACACACACAGTGTGTGTATATACAGTATCTGACAAAAGTAAGTACACCCCTCAGTCACATTTGTGAAAATCTTTTCTTCGTTTCTTCATACAGAGGAGGGTCAGTGCACCGGGGACACAGGAAGTCCATACAAAGGACAGACCCGACCCCGGGGACACAGGAAGTCCATACAAAGGACAGACCCGGCACCGGGGACACAGGAAGTCCATACAAAGGACAGACCCGACCCCGGGGACACAGGAAGTCCATACAAAGGACAGACCCGGCACCGGGGACACAGGAAGTCCATACAGAGGACAGACCCGGCACCGGGGACACAGGAAGTCCATACAGAGGACAGACCCGGCACCGGGGACACAGGAAGTCCATACAGAGGACAGACCCGGCACCGGGGACACAGGAAGTCCATACAAAGGACAGACCCGACCCCAGGGACACAGGAAGTCCATACAAAGGACAGACCCGGCACCGGGGACACAGGAAGTCCATACAAAGGACAGACCCGGCACCGGGGACACAGGAAGTCCATACAAAGGACAGACCCGGCACCGGGGACACAGGAAGTCCATACAAAGGACAGACCCGGCACCGGGGACACAGGAAGTCCATACAAAGGACAGACCCGGCACCGGGGACACAGGAAGTCCATACAAAGGACAGACCCGGCACCGGGGGACACAGGAAGTCCATACAAAGGACAGACCCGGCACCGGGGACACAGGAAGTCCATACAAAGGACAGACCCGGCACCGGGGACACAGGAAGTCCATACAAAGGACAGACCCGGCACCGGGGACACAGGAAGTCCATACAGAGGACAGACCCGGCACCGGGGACACAGGAAGTCCATACAAAGGAGGGTCAGCGCACCGGGGACACAGGAAGTCCATACAGAGGACAGACCCGGCACCGGGGACACAGGAAGTCCATACAAAGGACAGACCCGGCACCGGGGACACAGGAAGTCCATACAGAGGACAGACCCGGCACCGGGGACACAGGAAGTCCATACAGAGGACAGACCCGGCACCGGGGACACAGGAAGTCCATACAAAGGACAGACCCGGCACCGGGGACACAGGAAGTCCATACAAAGGACAGACCCGGCACCGGGGACACAGGAAGTCCATACAAAGGACAGACCCGGCACCGGGGACACAGGAAGTCCATACAAAGGACAGACCCGGCACCGGGGACACAGGAAGTCCATACAAAGGACAGACCCGGCACCGGGGACACAGGAAGTCCATACAAAGGACAGACCCGGCACCGGGGACACAGGAAGTCCATACAAAGGACAGACCCGGCACCGGGGACACAGGAAGTCCATACAAAGGACAGACCCGGCACCGGGGACACAGGAAGTCCATACAAAGGACAGACCCGGCACCGGGGACACAGGAAGTCCATACAGAGGACAGACCCGGCACCGGGGACACAGGAAGTCCATACAAAGGAGGGTCAGCGCACCGGGGACACAGGAAGTCCATACAAAGGAGGGTCAGCGCACCGGGGACACAGGAAGTCCATACAGAGGACAGACCCGGCACCGGGGACACAGGAAGTCCATACAGAGGACAGACCCGGCACCGGGGACACAGGAAGTCCATACAGAGGACAGACCCGGCCCCGGGGACACAGGGAGTCCATACAAAGGACAGACCCGGCCCCGGGGACACAGGGAGTCCATACAAAGGACAGACCCGGCACCGGGGACACAGGAAGTCCATACAAAGGACAGACCCGGCACCGGGGACACAGGAAGTCCATACAAAGGACAGACCCGGCATCGGGGACACAGGAAGTCCATACAAAGGACAGACCCGACCCCGGGGACACAGGAAGTCCATACAAAGGACAGACCCGACCCCGGGGACACAGGAAGTCCATACAAAGGACAGACCCGACCCCGGGGACACAGGAAGTCCATACAAAGGACAGACCCGGCACCGGGGACACAGGAAGTCCATACAGAGGAGGGTCAGCGCACCGGGGACACAGGAAGTCCATACAAAGGACAGACCCGGCACCGGGGACACAGGAAGTCCATACAAAGGACAGACCCGGCACCGGGGACACAGGAAGTCCATACAAAGGACAGACCCGGCACCGGGGACACAGGAAGTCCATACAGAGGACAGACCCGGCACCGGGGACACAGGAAGTACATACAAAGGACAGACCCGGCACCGGGGACACAGGAAGTCCATACAAAGGACAGACCCGGCCCCGGGGACACAGGGAGTCCATACAAAGGACAGACCCGGCACCGGGGACACAGGAAGTCCATACAAAGGACAGACCCGACCCCGGGGACACAGGAAGTCCATACAAAGGACAGACCCGGCACCGGGGACACAGGAAGTCCATACAGAGGAGGGTCAGCGCACCGGGGACACAGGAAGTCCATACAAAGGACAGACCCGGCACCGGGGACACAGGAAGTCCATACAAAGGACAGACCCGACCCCGGGGACACAGGAAGTCCATACAAAGGACAGACCCGACCCCGGGGACACAGGAAGTCCATACAAAGGACAGACCCGACCCCGGGGACACAGGAAGTCCATACAAAGGACAGACCCGGCACCGGGGACACAGGAAGTCCATACAGAGGAGGGTCAGCGCACCGGGGACACAGGAAGTCCATACAAAGGACAGACCCGGCACCGGGGACACAGGAAGTCCATACAAAGGACAGACCCGGCACCGGGGACACAGGAAGTCCATACAAAGGACAGACCCGGCACCGGGGACACAGGAAGTCCATACAGAGGACAGACCCGGCACCGGGGACACAGGAAGTACATACAAAGGACAGACCCGGCACCGGGGACACAGGAAGTCCATACAAAGGACAGACCCGGCCCCGGGGACACAGGGAGTCCATACAAAGGACAGACCCGGCACCGGGGACACAGGAAGTCCATACAAAGGACAGACCCGACCCCGGGGACACAGGAAGTCCATACAAAGGACAGACCCGGCACCGGGGACACAGGAAGTCCATACAGAGGAGGGTCAGCGCACCGGGGACACAGGAAGTCCATACAAAGGACAGACCCGGCACCGGGGACACAGGAAGTCCATACAAAGGACAGACCCGACCCCGGGGACACAGGAAGTCCATACAAAGGACAGACCCGACCCCGGGGACACAGGAAGTCCATACAAAGGACAGACCCGACCCCGGGGACACAGGAAGTCCATACAAAGGACAGACCCGGCACCGGGGACACAGGAAGTCCATACAGAGGAGGGTCAGCGCACCGGGGACACAGGAAGTCCATACAAAGGACAGACCCGGCACCGGGGACACAGGAAGTCCATACAGAGGACAGACCCGACCCCGGGGACACAGGAAGTCCATACAAAGGACAGACCCGGCACCGGGGACACAGGAAGTCCATACAGAGGAGGGTCAGCGCACCGGGGACACAGGAAGTCCATACAAAGGACAGACCCGGCACCGGGGACACAGGAAGTCCATACAAAGGACAGACCCGGCACCGGGGACACAGGAAGTCCATACAAAGGACAGACCCGGCACCGGGGACACAGGAAGTCCATACAGAGGACAGACCCGGCACCGGGGACACAGGAAGTACATACAAAGGACAGACCCGGCACCGGGGACACAGGAAGTCCATACAAAGGACAGACCCGGCCCCGGGGACACAGGGAGTCCATACAAAGGACAGACCCGGCACCGGGGACACAGGAAGTCCATACAAAGGACAGACCCGACCCCGGGGACACAGGAAGTCCATACAAAGGACAGACCCGGCACCGGGGACACAGGAAGTCCATACAGAGGAGGGTCAGCGCACCGGGGACACAGGAAGTCCATACAAAGGACAGACCCGGCACCGGGGACACAGGAAGTCCATACAAAGGACAGACCCGACCCCGGGGACACAGGAAGTCCATACAAAGGACAGACCCGACCCCGGGGACACAGGAAGTCCATACAAAGGACAGACCCGACCCCGGGGACACAGGAAGTCCATACAAAGGACAGACCCGGCACCGGGGACACAGGAAGTCCATACAGAGGAGGGTCAGCGCACCGGGGACACAGGAAGTCCATACAAAGGACAGACCCGGCACCGGGGACACAGGAAGTCCATACAGAGGACAGACCCGGCACCGGGGACACAGGAAGTCCATACAGAGGACAGACCCGGCACCGGGGGACACAGGAAGTCCATACAAAGGACAGACCCGGCACCGGGGACACAGGAAGTCCATACAGAGGACAGACCCGGCACCGGGGACACAGGAAGTCCATACAGAGGACAGACCCGGCACCGGGGACACAGGAAGTCCATACAAAGGACAGACCCGGCCCCGGGGACACAGGAAGTCCATACAAAGGACAGACCCGGCCCCGGGGACACAGGAAGTCCATACAAAGGACAGACCCGGCCCCGGGGACACAGGAAGTCCATACAAAGGACAGACCCGGCCCCGGGGACACAGGAAGTCCATACAAAGGACAGACCCGGCACCGGGGACACAGGAAGTCCATACAAAGGACAGACCCGGCACCGGGGACACAGGAAGTCCATACAAAGGACAGACCCGGCCCCGGGGACACAGGAAGTCCATACAAAGGACAGACCCGGCCCCGGGGACACAGGAAGTCCATACAAAGGACAGACCCGGCCCCGGGGACACAGGAAGTCCATACAGAGGAGGGTCAGCGCACCGTGGACACAGGCTGGCATGGGATAAAGCAACACTGGTCAGGCAACGCAGTTCCGGTAAACGGGCAATGAGATTTGAAGAGGGGATGGAAAATGGGTGAGGTCAGCCGGTCTCCACAGCGGTAAAGGGGTACCGGAGATGGGGGAGAGACAGCCTGTGGTCACTTATAGTTCCAGAAGACGGGGTACAGTGTGGATGCGAGAGCGGTCACTTACAATATCTCAAAGTAAGTACACCCCTAACATTTGTGTAAATCTTTTCTTCTATCTTTTCATGTGACAACACTGAAGAAATGACACTTTGCTACAATGTAAAGTAGTGAGTGTACAGCTTGTATAACAGTGTAAATTTACTGTCCCCTCAAAATAACTCAACACACAGCCATTAATGTCTAAACCGCTGGCAACAAAAGTCAGTACACCCCTAAGTGAAAATCTCCAAATTGGGCCCAAAGTGTCAATATTTTGTGTGGCCACCATTATTTTCCAGCACTGCCTTAACCCTCTTGGGCATGGAGGTCACCAGAGCTTCACAGGTTGTCACTGGAGTCCTCTTCCCCTCCTCCATGATGACATCACAGAGCTGGTGGATGTTAGAGACCTTGTGCTCCTCCACCTTCCGTTTGAGGATGTCCCACAGATGATCAATAGGGTTTAGGTCTGGAGACATGCTTGGCCAGTCCATCACCTTTACCCTCAGCTTCTTTAGCGAGGCAGTGGTGGTCTTGGAGGTGTATACCAAAAGAGAAGAAGGGAAGGGACTTTTGGACTTTTTAGGCACAACCAAATGTGTAAATAAAAATTCTTATTTTATTAATATAGAAAAACATGTAGCAAAAAGAGACAAAAATATTAAAAACGCAACATATGTCTATGTTCAGATAATTGCTATACAACACCATCTACAGTATATGGTTCTTCGGACATCTGAAGAGTTGCTTCAAATATGGATCAGTCCGAAGAGGTGGCTAGATATCTAGATCTATCTAGCCACCTCTTCGGACTGATCCATATTTGAAGCAACTCTTCAGATGTCCGAAGAACCATATACTGTAGATGGTGTTGTATAGCAATTATCTGAACATAGACATATGTTGTGTTTTTAATATTTTTGTCTCTTTTTGCTACATGTTTTTCTATATTAATAAAATAAGAATTTTTATTTACATGTTTGGTTGTGCCTAAAAAGTCCAAAAGTCCCTTCCCTTCTTCTCTTTTGGTATACGTAATTGTTAGGACGTGGCACAGTGTTATTTTATGTGTATCCACGGCACCACTCCGTGTGACGATACACTTTTTCACATTTTTTTCAATTGACAGGTCTTGGAGGTGTGTTTGGGGTGGTTATCATGTTGGAATACTGCCCTGCGGTCCAGTCTCTGAAGGGAGGGGATCATGCTCTTCTTCAGTATGTCACAGTACATGTTGGCATTCATGGTTCCCTCAATGATCTGTAGCCCCCCAGTGCCGGCAGCACTCATGCAGCCCCAGACCATGACACTCCCACCACCATGCTTGACTGTAGACAAGACACACTTGTCTTTGTCCTCCTCACCTGGTTGCCCCCACACACGCTTGTCACCATCTGAACCAAATACGTTTATCTTGGTCTCATCAGACCACAGGACATGGTTCCAGTAATCCATGTCCTTAGTCTGCTTGTCTTCAGAAAACTGTTTGTGGACTTTCTTGTACATCATCTTTAGAAGAGGCTTCCTTCTGGGATGACAGCCATGCAGACCAATTTGATGCAGTGTGCGGCGTATGGTCTGAGCACTGACAGGCTGACCCCCCACCCCTACAACCTCTGCAGCAATGCTGGCAGCACTCATACGTCTATTTCCCAAAGACAACCTCTGGATATGACGCTGAGCACGTGACCTCAACTTCTTTGGTGGACCATGGCGAGGCCTGTTCTGAGTGGAACCTGTCCTGTTATACCGCTGTATGGTCTTGGCCACCGTGCTGCAGCTCAGTTTCAGGGTCTTGGCAATCTTCTTATAGCCTAGGCCATCTTTATGTAGAGCAACAATTCTTTTTTTCAGATCCTCAGAGAGTTCTTTGCCATGAGGTGCCATGTTGTACTTCCAGTGACCAGTATGAGAGAGTGAGAGCGATAACACCAAATTTAACACACCTGCTCCCCATTCACACCTGAGACCTTGTAACCCTAACGAGTCACATGACACCGGGGAGGGAAAATGGCTAATTGGGCCCAATTTGGAGATTTTCACTTAGGGGTGTACTGACTTTTGTTGCCAGCGGTTTAGACATTGGCTGTGTGTTGAGTTATTTTGAGGGGACAGTAAATTTACACTGTTATACAAGCTGTACACTCACTACTTTACATTGTAGACAAGTGTCATTTCTTCAGTGTTGTCACATGAAAAGATAGAAGAAAAGATTTACACAAATGTCACTGAGGGGTGTACTTACTTTGAGATACTGTAAGTGACCGCTCTCGCATCCACACTGTACCCCGTCTTCTGGAACTATAAGTGACCACAGGCTGTCTCTCCCCCATCTCCGGTACCCCTTTACCGCTGTGGAGACCGGCTGACCTCACCCATTTTCCATCCCCTCTTCAAATCTCATTGCCCGTTTACCGGAACTGCGTTGCCTGACCAGTGTTGCTTTATCCCATGCCAGCCTGTGTCCCCGGTGCGCTGACCCTCCTCTGTATGGACTTCCTGTGTCCCCGGGGTCGGGTCTGTCCTCTGTATGGACTTCCTGTGTCCCCGGTGCCGGGTCTGTCCTTTGTATGGACTTCCTGTGTCCCCGGTGCCGGGTCTGTCCTTTGTATGGACTTCCTGTGTCCCCGGTGCCGGGTCTGTCCTTTGTATGGACTTCCTGTGTCCCCGGTGCCGGGTCTGTCCTTTGTATGGACTTCCTGTGTCCATGGATATCCCCATCACCCGATGTAGAATTGTTCTCCAATGGTCTGGAGATTCTAAAACTCCTCTTTCACTCTGCACACGCAACCTCCAGCGCCCCCTACCTGTAACCCCCATTATACCTGGATTACAGTCCTACCTGACACTCTGTTACCCTGTCCTACATCCTTCTCGGGGGTCCTCCTTTTAGGGGTCCTTTTTTTGGGTCTCCTCCCGGGGGGTCTTCCTTTTTGGGTCTGCTCCCCGGGGGTCTTCCTTTTTGGGTCTGCTCCCCGGGGGTCTTCCTTTTTGGGTCTGTTCCCCGGGGGTCTTCCTTTTTGGGTCTGCTCCCCGGGGGTCCTTCTTGGTTCAGCTGCCACGTTCCTCAGATAATGACTATGGCATGGAAGGTCACGCTAGCCAGATTTGTCATCTCTATCCCCTGGTAGCTTTTGTGTCTTTCATTTATGTCAATCCCAATGTTCCCTCTCCTCTCCCCTCCCCCTCTCCTCTGACCCGGCGCCCAGAGCGGACTCTACCCCTCCAGCACCCAGAACGGATACGACACACACACGCGCAGGCACCCCCCGGCATCTAGACCGTTTTTTTGCCATCTGTCCCATTGGGAAGATTTCCCTTCACTTCCTGTCCCACAGAAACAACAGGAAGTGAGAGGGATCCCAGGTGTCCCCATTCAAAGATTAGATTTCCCCTCTATTCCTGGTCTGGGGACACCCTCAAATTAGAGATTTTCTTTCACTTTTGCTCTCGGTGATGGTAGTAAATAGAGAGGGGGAATCTCATGGACACCGGCAGCAATAAAAACCTGAGGGGTTCTAATCCTTCTCCACTCCATCCAAAAAAGAAGTAAGTTTTGCCCTTTAGTTCTAGTTTGCTGAGTGCCGAGTTGAAGGATTTCTCTGAATGAAAACCAGAAATGGACGTTCCAATATGTCTGCTCACTGCAGACAGCGGAGATCCCCTTTAAATGCGACGTGGCTGCGGTTCCTCCTGGTGTCGGGATTTGTAGGCGGAGCCGTCTTGTGGTCGGTCGGATTTTGGAGATCATACGCTCTGACATTGTAGAGTGGAGGACATGACTCATCACATGGGCGGCTCGGGGAACAGAAGTCACACGGTCCTCATGCGATCGAGCGGATGGTGGATGTGTCCCACCCCCCCCCCCCCCCCCACCTGCTTGTTGCATGATTTCCATCAGAGTGACAAACGCTGCTGTGTGATGTCATAGCGAAAATGCTGCGCGACGTTGTAGGAAGCGCGATAATAAACAACGATCATTTTTGTTAGGAATAAAACGATTTTACAGCGGGGGGGGGGGGAATGATCTGCATTAATTGTAATGTCAGTGGGAGTCCCGCCCCCACTTCCTGTTGTGTCTCTGGGACAGGAAGTGGGGGAAATCCTCTCCCCCGGGGTCACAAACAGCAAAGACCATCCAAATCTACAGTTAAAAACGTTTGACTTCTTCTATAAATAGTGCCCCGCCCCCCATTGGCTCAGCACTAGGGACAGCGGTGTCCGTACCGCCTTATGGCTGGAAACCAGCGATAAGTGTGCGCTGCGACTTAACTTCACTGCGTGTGGCGAAAAAAACGTCCGCTGATTAAGGCTTCATTCTAAGTTGTGTGACTTAGCCCCCCCAAAGTCTCATAGCAAGTTGCACCCCATGTTTCCCACTGCACTGCTTTGGTCTGACTTTCATGCGACTTTGGGGGGGGCCATAGACTTCAATGTAAACCCTCAAGTCACACCTGCAAGATATACATTCGACTTGTCAGCATCTTTGTAGAGCACAAACTATCATATTTGGTCTCAAAGACGCATCAAGTCGCACTGTAAAGTCACCACGGAAGTCGCACCATTGTGAAGAGGCGGACCCTTCTGGGAATGTCTTCATTTATTGACTGTTAAAGAATTGAATCGTCTGCATCATTCTTCCAGCGCGGGGGGGGGCGGAGACTCTTCCAGCATAAGGGATTGGTTGTTATAGGCAATACTGAAATACTGCCGCGGGGTTCGGAATCTTTAAACGCAGAGACGCTCGATCAGCGGACTCTCCTTGTGATGGGTGGTAGATCTGGACTGCGCTGGGATCAGACCGCGTCGGCCGACCGCTGAGCTCCTCCCCTCTCGCAGAGCTCTGTTGGCGGCTCTCATGCGTTTATATAGAGCGCCGCGTTCCGGGCCGGCTGTGGCAGTTTAAATTATTTTACACCGTCTGCCTGGCGTGCCGCGGTATCCTCGCTACGCCGCGCTCTAAGCTCCGCTGTCTTAACATGGAATCATCTGCTGACTATCCTCTTATCTGCGGATTATGAATCCCGCCGGAATAAATGGCTTTCTTGTGGGATTTTCATAGAAAAGCCGCAGAGGGTACAAAACGCAGATCATCACCTCCCCTCCCCCGGGTATAGAGAGAAAAGTGACCACAAGGCTAAATTTAGGTCAATACCTCAAAGGGGGGGAGGGGGGCCTCTGTACACACCGTCCCTGTGATCAATGGCTGGTCACATGACTAACTGCCATGGCATCCGACAGAATCGGGGATGGTGAGAACCCCTCATAATGGGCACAGCGGGTGTACAGACCCGGGAACTCAGCACAGGGATGGTGAGAACCCCTCATAATGGGCACAGCGGGTGTACAGACCCGGGAACTCAGCACAGGGATGGTGAGAACCCCTCATAATGGGCACAGCGGGTGTACAGACCCGGGAACTCAGCACAGGGATGGTGGGAACCCCTCATAATGGGCACAGCGGGTGTACAGACCCGGGAACTCAGCACAGGGATGGTGGGAACCCCTCATAATGGGCACAGCGGGTGTACAGACCCGGGAACTCAGCACAGGGATGGTGGGAACCCCTCATAATGGGCACAGCGGGTGTACAGACCCGGGAACTCAGCACAGGGATGGTGGGAACCCCTCATAATGGGCACAGCGGGTGTACAGACCCGGGAACTCAGCACAGGGATGGTGGGAACCCCTCATAATGGGCACAGCGGGTGTACAGACCCGGGAACTCAGCACAGGGATGGTGAGAACCCCTCATAATGGGCACAGCGGGTGTACAGACCTGGGAACTCAGCACAGGGATGGTGGGAACCCCTCATAATGGGCACAGCGGGTGTACAGACCCGGGAACTCAGCACAGGGATGGTGAGAACCCCTCATAATGGGTACAGCGGGTGTACAGACCCGGGAACTCAGCACAGGGATGGTGAGAACCCCTCATAATGGGCACAGCGGGTGTACAGACCCGGGAACTCAGCACAGGGATGGTGGGAACCCCTCATAATGGGCACAGCGGGTGTACAGACCCGGGAACTCAGCACAGGGATGGTGGGAGCCCCTCATAATGGGCACAGCGGGTGTACAGACCCGGGAACTCAGCACAGGGATGGTGGGAGCCCCTCATAATGGGCACAGCGGGTGTACAGACCCGAGAACTCAGCACAGGGATGGTGGGAGCCCCTCATAATGGGCACAGCGGGTGTACAGACCCGGGAACTCAGCACAGGGATGGTGGGAACCCCTCATAATGGGCACAGCGGGTGTACAGACCCAGGAACTCAGCACAGGGATGGTGGGAACCCCTCATAATGAGCACAGCGGGTGTACAGACCCGGGAACTCAGCACAGGGATGGTGGGAACCCCTCATAATGGGCACAGCGGGTGTACAGACCCGGGAACTCAGCACAGGGATGGTAAGAACCCCTCATAATGGGCACAGCGGGTGTACAGACCCGGGAACTCAGCACAGGGATGGTGGGAGCCCCTCATAATGGGCACTACCACCATGGCCTCTCCTCTTGGTGGTGGTTGTCCAATAGTGTGGAGCGGTCTTAGGATTCTGGGCGGGCCAGTTGTATACGGCAAATAATATGTGAGATTGAAGTGCCAACTGCGGCGTCGCTCCTCCGGATAACCAATGTGCTCTGTTGTCATGAAGTAGACTTTACAGTCGCGTCAATATGTTGTTGGAGCCAGACTCCGCCCCCTTCATCAGCTGCTGATGGACCCCGGACATCCATGTAGTCTATACTTCATATTTCTATCCATTTGCAGACCTCGATCTCTATTCTGAAGCCCTGATGAAGGGGGAAGGGTCTTTGGCCGAAACGCATTGTCACAATAGTCAAGTCTTCTATTCAGTCAGATTGGAACGGAATTCCAGGATTCGTGTTCAGTTTGAGGTTTTTCTATGGACCGGTGACAGAGGGGACACTCAGCCCCTCCCCTGCTGAGTTTTATTTTCTTACCGCCCAGATATTCAATGGCGTTTTGAAATCGATCTGAAGGAGGTGAATTCTCTAATTTGCCTTTCAAATCTATTTTGCCTGAGAATTTGTTTAGCTCTATGAAGTTGTTTTATTTGTGTCACATCAGATGGTGAACGTTCGAAGGGAACTCTCTTCTTGGTTGTCCCTTAGTGTCCACAGAAGAAGCTTTCCCTTGTGTTCCTGTTTTGGTGACAACTGTCACATATTGGATTTCCCTTCACTGTCTGTCTCGGAGGACACCAGAACGGGGGAGGCTGAGTCTCCATTGTGGGGGGGCACAAAACCTGACCTCTTTATCCCCCCCCCCCTTAAACCCAGAGCTCCTCCAGATCCTTCCCTAAGTGTTGGTTGTAGATTTGGTTCTTTCTGTCAGTTTTTCTATATTTCCTGTTCCTGTCTTTCAGAGGCGGATAAGATCCCGGTGATGCGCGGTCAGTGGTTCATCGATGGTACTTGGCAGCCGCTGGAAGAAGATGAAGGTAACCTGATTGAGCAGGAACATCTGAACTGCTTCCGGGGGCAGCAGATGCACGACAACTTCGACCTGGAGGTGGCCAAGCCAGTGGTGGACCACAAGGATGGTGAGAGACATTTTCCCCCCGCCACTCTACATCCATCGGAAAGAACTCGGCTGGTTGGGTCAGATCAGGGAACCCAATGGCAGAGATCTGGCCAATCAATAGGCAAGAGCCTGCGTTGGGAGGCCCATAGAAGTCAATGGTAGCGCCTTGTATTCAAAAATACGTTGAAAAAGAACACACAAAAGAAACAAATGCTAACAACGCACCGACCTATCCCTTCCGAAAAAGCACCTATAGAGATAAATAGACCCTGTTTGGTTACTATGTATCTAATAATGAATTGTCTGTAGATCGCATCTCCTATGGGGAGGTTTTGGCTTCAGCCGAGTTCTTTCTGTGGTTCCTCTTTGATGAAACAAATTGTTGATGGTGAAAATGAACTTCATCTGGTATAAAAAGTGCCAAAAGTAACATTACTATGGTTCAGCACCGTGTGGCCCCTACAAGTAGTTTTCAGATACGTCCCTGTGGAGCCCCTGTGGATTTTAAAGGCCAGTCTATCGGTAGGACCTCGACTTCTCTCCAACTTCCCTTCCGATGCTGATCCTTCTACCAACCACCTATCAAATGCCAGAGCTTCATACTTTAGAGGTTCTGGCATTTGATAGTTGAATGACAGAGGGCAGGGTTTAGCATCAATGGGCGGAGCTTACAAATAGAAGGCTTCATGGGACACGAGGATCCATTTGAAATACCAACCGGTTCTTCCAGGAACCCCAAAGTTCTGCACGTCAGCCCGGTCTCACCTTTGGCATTTTTTAGACCAGGTTTGCCTTAATGGATAACCAAATGCTGTTATTGGTTCCCCTGGTA
Source organism: Aquarana catesbeiana (assembly GCF_042186555.1). Taxonomy (NCBI): domain Eukaryota; kingdom Metazoa; phylum Chordata; class Amphibia; order Anura; family Ranidae; genus Aquarana; species Aquarana catesbeiana. The sequence continues at coordinate 3,553,714 of NC_133336.1, forward strand.
GATCGATCACACAGGATGCATATAGATCATAAATCACTAGAATGTCATGTAGGTTGGTCAGAATCCTTCTTAAAGGGACAGTCCACCCAGAAGTCAGATTTCAGTAATTATCATAAAATGGTATGTGTCCCTTCCTGCCCCCTTGTATTGTCTGTGACCCTCTTGGAACATACACACATCCCATAATACCCATATCTCCTTGTGATGCTCTCAGGTCTCAATTATGGCTCTGAGCTAAGCTCCACCCTTCCAGAAACAGACCTGTCTGACAGACGGGGGCGGGATTAGTTCCTCGGAGGTGGGACAGCAGTTGAGGGATTAGTATGACATGCACTTATGGTCAGGAGGGCTCCTCGGGTGTATAAGAAACTACATAGGGTTTTATAAAGGGCCTCGTCTTCAGGAGTTCATTGAAACACTTTAATTACCTGATCACAGATTCATTAAAATATTTGAAATGTAGAAGTCCTGCCTGATGGCACACACCACATGGTCCTTCCGTTGTTTTTGTTGGGAACAAAGTCCCTGTCTGTGCACCCCTCCGGTCTTTGGGTTACTTGGGTCCTAGCAGTTTGACTTGACGGGTAAACTTCCTCCACCACCACCATTCACCTGTCTAATGAGCACAACTTTGTTGTCCAATGAGAGCATCTCCTATTGGCCAGTTGTTGGGCGGACTTAACCCTGAAGCCAGGGAAATCAAACCCCAGTAATGAAGTGAAATTAATTTCAGAGGGACACTCTATGGAGGCATTTCTGTCTAACACACGTGTAGTAACTGCTTATGGTCTCCTCTTTTACGTCGGACCTTTGCGTGCAAAAGTTTAAATTACCTCTCCAATGGAGTTCAGGGCTGCGTTTTCAGCAATGTCCAGTCCATGAGGGAGACTCACAAAGGCTGTATAGGTTGATGTGTGGAGATTTTCATCTCTCCTTCTGGGTTCCCTGGCAGATATTGGTTGGGTTGGGCACCTCTAAACATTGGTCACCTTTTGGCTGGACTGTCCCTTTTTAAATTCCAATATGACAGTCATTGTTAAAGATTTCATTTTTTATGGTGATGTTATGAGACTCGGATCCATTAGACTAAATCATTAATAATTAAATACCTCAGAGTGGGTGGACGTCATTATCGTCCTATAGTCGATGGATGCCCGTGTTCACCGGCTCCTCCTATAGTCGATGGATGCCCGTGTTCACCGGCTCCTCCTATAGTCGATGGATGCCCGTGTTCACCGGCTCCTCCTATAGTCGATGGATGCCCGTGTTCACCGGCTCCTCCCTATAGTCGATGGATGCCCGTGTTCACCGGCTCCTCCTATAGTCGATGGACGCCCGTGTTCACCGGCTCCTCCTATAGTCGATGGACGCCCGTGTTCACCGGCTCCTCCTATAGTCGATGGACGCCCGTGTTCACCGGCTCCTCCTATAGTCGATGGATGCCCGTGTTCACCGGCTCCTCCCTATAGTCGATGGACGCCCGTGTTCACCGGCTGCTCCTATAGTCTATGGATGCCCGTGTTCACCGGCTGCTCCTATAGTCGATGGATGCCTGTGTTCACTGGCTGCTCCTATAGTTGATGGATGCCCGTGTTCACCGGCTGCTCCTATAGTTGATGGATACCCGTGTTCACCGGCTGCTCCTATAGTTGATGGATGCCTGTGTTCACCGGCTGCTCCTATAGTTGATGGATGCCCGTGTTCACCGGCTGCTCCTATAGTCGATGGATGCCCGTGTTCACCGGCTGCTCCTATAGTTGATGGATACCCGTGTTCACCGGCTGCTCCTATAGTTGATGGATGCCCGTGTTCACCGGCTGCTCCTATAGTCGATGGATGCCCGTGTTCACCGGCTGCTCCTATAGTCGATGGATGCCCGTGTTCACCGGCTGCTCCTATAGTTGATGGATACCCGTGTTCACCGGCTGCTCCTATAGTTGATGGATGCCCGTGTTCACTGGCTGCTCCTATAGTTGATGGATGCCCGTGTTCACTGGATGCTCCTATAGTTGATGGATGCCCGTGTTCACTGGATGCTCCTATAGTTGATGGATGCCCGTGTTCACTGGCTTCTAGGTGGATTGCCCTGCTTCTGAATCCTGCATTAAAATTTACCAAATTAATTTAATATTCCTCATTCTTTTGCATTCCACAAATCTGTTAAAGATGCTGCCAATTTACCCTTTGCTGGAAATAAAGCCAGGGCTGGTCATGTGACCAGTGCCAAGTCAGCAGTCACATGGTCTTTGCCTGGAGGATTCGACTGTTCTGGCAGTCAGGTCAAGTCAGCCAATCGGCGTCTCTGCCTGAGCAACCATTGTGTTGGGTTTGGTTGTAGAATGAACCATTGGTCTGTAAAGGTTTTCCAGCAAAAGATATGTTGTAGCATCTTAAAGAGAATTCTAGGCATGTAGATTGTTGCATTGTTCCAATCTCAACCAAGAGGAATCCCACAGGTCTGGTGGATACATAGTACAGTGATGGAGAACCTTGGCACCCCAGATGTTTTGGAACTACATTTCCCATGATGCTCAACTACACTGCTGAGTGCCTGAGCATCATGAGCAATGTAGTTCCAAAACATCTGAGGTGCCAATGTTTGCCATCACTGCTCTAGAAGCTGGAAATCACTCTGGTAGACACCACTACTACATCGCTGCTGCACCTCTACTACCCTAGCACTACACCCCTACTACTATTACTACTACTACTACAATGTCACTGCCCCACCTCTCCACCTCATCCAATGAGAGAGTGCTTTGCATTCACTGAGAAAAATAGGTGAATGGTGCCCATGCCCAGCACCCGCCCTTCTGTGTTCAGATGGCAGCCCTTCAGCACAGGACACGGAATCTAGTGGAGATAAATGTAGTAGCAGTGTAGTAGTAGTAGTGGTGTCTATACAGGAGTTTCCAGCTTCTACGGGGATCCCACAGTTATTGGTGAATATATAGTTGGTACAAGTTGCAACAATGTAATTCTATCCATACCTGGAATTCTTTTAACTTTCACTAATCTTTTGCTAATGAAAAAACTTTGTTGAATTTTGAGTTCTCTTCAGTTGGTCTTTCTCCTGTTTTAACCATTAGATTTGTTACCTCCCCCGGTTACTGATCAGCCCCCAGGGACTGGAGGCAGTACTAACGGTCACATTGTAGAATGTTGTGTCGGTGATAATCGCATGTTGTATAACCTTTTGTGTTGCTCTCAAAGTTCTTGGTCCAGAGACGAGTAAAGTTTCCTCTCTTTGCTAGTTGTCCCTCCTCCCTTCTCCCTCCCCTTCCTGTTCAGTTGGAGAGGATATAACGAGAGCACAGGCGCCCCATGCGCTAAGAGAAGGCGTTACGAAGGTACGGTAACCTTAGACGCCTCGTAGATACTTTCTTAGATGCTTTGTACTGCCGCTGTATAGATGTAGATCTCACTGGAGGAAGTCTTATGTCTCACGGCTTATGATGTCAGGGTGACACCGGTCTCCGAATTCTGGAGCCTGCACGGTCTGGGTCACCTGTAATGTTGGGCCCCGCCCCAATTCTTCAGGTAGACATGTTGGCGTCTTCATGATAAACCCAATTAGTTGTATTAGGTTTTTACCTTTTTATTGATGACCTGGTGATTCTGCCAGTAACGCCCTTCCTGTTCTAGGGTGACAACACTCTCTCATCAATCTATGGAGGAGCAGTGTTGTCACCCTAGGCTGCTTCTCTGGGTCTCCTCTCCAATTCCATTAAAGGGGGGGGGGGGGGGGGGGGGCAGGGGAATTTGTGGTTTATGGAAGATAGCTGTATACTCAATGAAAATGTTCTTAGATGAAATAATGGCGCAGCATCTGAAGACCGGCCATGTTTGTTGGGATTAGATCAGTCACTAACCCAATAAAATAATGACCGCCTGCAAAAGACGAAACCCTCTCTGTTCCGGTGGGCGGTGTGATGGAACTTTTGGTCTTGTGGACCTCCAGGGCCTACTAATATTGGACGCTTCAGTTGTGTCAGTGCTGCTGGCCACTCTGGTGCCTTCTGCCAGTCCCCTACATTACTACTTCAATAATGCACTCGGGAGCTAAAAATATAAATGCAAGTTACTCTCTAGGGGGAGAACCTCTGGGGGATTCCAGGATGGAGAAAGAGTCCTGGGGCCCCTAGTAGATGACGGGCTCAGCAATAGCATTCAATGCCAAGCTGCAGCAAGCAAAGCCAGCATACTATTAGCATGCATTAAAAATTTGGATTTACTCCAAGGATAAAACAATAATTCTGCCACTTTATAAAACTCTGGTCTGTTCATCTCTCGAGTATTCCGTCCAGTTCTGGTCTCCAGTACTCAGGAATAATGTGCTGGAACTGGAGAGAGTCTAAAAAATGGTGACAACGCTAATAAGGAGGATGGAGAAGCTGGGTCATGGAGGAGCTGGGTCATGGAGGAGCGGAGGAGCGGAGGAGCTGGGTCATGGAGGAGCGGAGGAGCTGGGTCAAAGCTGGGTCATGGAGGAGCTGGGTCATGGAGGAACTGGGAGGAGCTGGGTCATGGAGCAACTGGGAGGAGCTGGGTCATGGAGCAACTGGGAGGAGCTGGGTCATGGAGCAACTGGGAGGAGCTGGGTCATGGAGCAACTGGGAGGAGCTGGGTCATGGAGGAACTGGGAGGAGCTGGGTCATGGAGGAACTGGGAGGAGCTGGGTCTGGGAGGAGCTGGGTCATGGAGGAACTGGGAGGAGCTGGGTCATGGAGCAACTGGGAGGAGCTGGGTCATGGAGCAACTGGGAGGAGCTGGGTCATGGAGCAACTGGAAGGAGCTGGGTCATGGAGCAACTGGGAGGAGCTGGGTCATGGAGGAGCTGGGTCATGGAGGAGCTGGGGGGAGCTGGGTCATGGAGGAGCTGGGTCATGGAGCAACTGGGAGGAGCTGGGTCATGGAGCAACTGGGAGGAGCTGGGTCATGGAGGAGCTGGGGGGAGCTGGGTCATGGAGCAACTGGGAGGAGCTGGGTCATGGAGCAACTGGGAGGAGCTGGGTCATGGAGCAACTGGGAGGAGCTGGGTCATGGAGCAACTGGGAGGAGCTGGGTCATGGAGCAACTGGGAGGAGCTGGGTCATGGAGCAACTGGGAGGAGCTGGGTCATGGAGCAACTGGGAGGAGCTGGGTCATGGAGCAACTGGGAGGAGCTGGGTCATGGAGCAACTGGGGGGAGCTGGGTCATGGAGGAGCTGGGGGGAGCTGGGTCATGGAGGAGCTGGGTCATGGAGCAACTGGGAGGAGCTGGGTCATGGAGCAACTGGGAGGAGCTGGGTCATGGAGCAACTGGGAGGAGCTGGGTCATGGAGCAACTGGGAGGAGCTGGGTCATGGAGCAACTGGAAGGAGCTGGGTCATGGAGCAACTGGAAGGAGCTGGGTCATGGAGCAACTGGAAGGAGCTGGGTCATGGAGCAACTGGAAGGAGCTGGGTCATGGAGGAGCTGGGTCATGGAGGAGCTGGGTCATGGAGGAGCTGGGTCATGGAGGAGCTGGGTCATGGAGGAGCTGGGTCATGGAGGAGCTGGGGGGAGCTGGGTCATGGAGCAACTGGGAGGAGCTGGGTCATGGAGCAACTGGGAGGAGCTGGGACATGGAGGAGCTGGGTCATGGAGGAGCTGGGTCATGGAGGAGCTGGGTCATGGAGGAGCTGGGTCTGGGGGGAGCTGGGTCATGGAGCAACTGGGAGGAGCTGGGTCATGGAGCAACTGGGAGGAGCTGGGTCATGGAGCAACTGGGAGGAGCTGGGTCATGGAGCAACTGGGAGGAGCTGGGTCATGGAGCAACTGGAAGGAGCTGGGTCATGGAGCAACTGGGAGGAGCTGGGTCATGGAGGAGCTGGGTCATGGAGGAGCTGGGTCATGGAGGAGCTGGGTCATGGAGGAGCTGGGTCATGGGGGAGCTGGGTCATGGAGCAACTGGGAGGAGCTGGGTCATGGAGCAACTGGGAGGAGCTGGGTCATGGAGGAACTGGGAGGAGCTGGGTCATGGAGCAACTGGAAGGAGCTGGGTCATGGAGCAACTGGAAGGAGCTGGGTTATGGAGCAACTGGAAGGAGCTGGGTCATGGAGCAACTGGAAGGAGCTGGGTCATGGAGCAACTGGAAGGAGCTGGGTCATGGAGCAACTGGAAGGAGCTGGGTCATGGAGGAGCTGGGTCATGGAGGAGCTGGGTCATGGAGGAGCTGGGTCATGGAGGAGCTGGGGGGAGCTGGGTCATGGAGCAACTGGGAGGAGCTGGGTCATGGAGGAGCTGGGTCATCGAGCAACTGGGAGGAGCTGGGTCGTGGAGCAGCTGGGAGGAGCTGGGTCGTGGAGCAACTGGGAGGAGCTGGGTCGTGGAGCAACTGGGAGGAGCTGGGTCGTGGAGCAACTGGGAGGAGCTGGGTCATGGAGCAGCTGGGAGGAGCTGGGTCATGGAGGAGCTGGGGGGAGCTGGGTCATGGAGCAGCTGGGAGGAGCTGGTTCATGGAGCAACTGGGAGGAGCTGGTTCATGGAGCAACTGGGAGGAGCTGGTTCATGGAGCAACTGGGAGGAGCTGGTTCATGGAGCAACTGGGAGGAGCTGGGTCATGGAGCAACTGGGAGGAGCTGGGTCATGGAGCAACTGGAAGGAGCTGGGTCATGGAGCAACTGGGAGGAGCTGGGTCATGGAGGAGCTGGGTCATGGAGGAGCTGGGGGGAGCTGAGTCATGGAGCAACTGGGAGGAGCTGGGTCATGGAGCAACTGGGAGGAGCTGGGTCATGGAGCAACTGGGAGGAGCTGGGTCATGGAGCAACTGGAAGGAGCTGGGTCATGGAGGAGCTGGGTCATGGAGGAGCTGGGTCATGGAGGAGCTGGGGGGAGCTGGGTCATGGAGCAACTGGGAGGAGCTGGGTCATGGAGGAGCTGGGTCATGGAGGAGCTGGGTCATGGAGGAGCTGGGTCATGGAGGAGCTGGGTCATGGAGGAGCTGGGTCATGGAGGAGCTGGGTCATGGAGGAGCTGGGTCATGGAGGAGCTGGGTCGTGGAGCTGGGTCGTGGAGCAGCTGGGAGGAGCTGGGTCGTGGAGCAGCTGGGAGGAGCTGGGTCGTGGAGCAACTGGGAGGAGCTGGGTCGTGGAGCAGCTGGGAGGAGCTGGGTCGTGGAGCAGCTGGGAGGAGCTGGGTCATGGAGCAGCTGGGAGGAGCTGGTTCATGGAGCAGCTGGGAGGAGCTGGTTCATGGAGCAACTGGGAGGAGCTGGTTCATGGAGCAACTGGGAGGAGCTGGTTCATGGAGCAACTGGGAGGAGCTGGTTCATGGAGCAACTGGGAGGAGCTGGTTCATGGAGCAACTGGGAAGAGCTGGGTCATGGAGCAACTGGAAGGAGCTGGGTCATGGAGCAACTGGGAGGAGCTGGGTCATGGAGGAGCTGGGGGGAGCTGGGTCATGGAGCAACTGGGAGGAGCTGGGTCGTGGAGCAACTGGGAGGAGCTGGGTCATGGAGGAGCTGGGTCGTGGAGCAACTGGGGGGAGCTGGGTCGTGGAGCAGCTGGGGGGAGCTGGGTCGTGGAGCAGCTGGGAGGAGCTGGGTCGTGGAGCAGCTGGGAGGAGCTGGGTCGTGGAGCAGCTGGGAGGAGCTGGGTCGTGGAGCAGCTGGGAGGAGCTGGGTCGTGGAGCAGCTGGGAGGAGCTGGGTCGTGGAGCAGCTGGGAGGAGCTGGGTCGTGGAGCAACTGGGAGGAGCTGGGTCGTGGAGCAACTGGGAGGAGCTGGGTCGTGGAGCAACTGGGAGGAGCTGGGTCGTGGAGCAACTGGGAGGAGCTGGGTCGTGGAGCAACTGGGAGGAGCTGGGTCGTGGAGCAACTGGGAGGAGCTGGGTCGTGGAGCAACTGGGAGGAGCTGGGTCGTGGAGCAACTGGGAGGAGCTGGGTCGTGGAGCAGCTGGGAGGAGCTGGGTCGTGGAGCAGCTGGGAGGAGCTGGGTCATGGAGCAGCTGGGAGGAGCTGGGTCATGGAGGAGCTGGGTCATGGAGGAACTGGGAGGAGCTGGGTCATGGAGGAACTGGGAGGAGCTGGGTCATGGAGGAACTGGGAGGAGCTAGGTCATGGAGGAACTGGGAGGAGCTGGGTCATGGAGGAACTGGGAGGAGCTGGGTCATGGAGGAACTGGGAGGAGCTGGGTCATGGAGGAACTGGGAGGAGCTGGGTCATGGAGGAACTGGGGGGAGCTGGGTCATGGAGGAGCTGGGTCTGGGAGGAGCTGGGTCTGGGAGGAGCTGGGTCATGGAGGAACGGGGAGGAGCTGGGTCATGGAGGAACGGGGAGGAACGGGGAGGAGCTGGGTCATGGAGGAACGGGGAGGAACGGGGAGGAGCTGGGTCATGGAGGAACGGGGAGGAGCTGGGTCATGGAGGAACGGGGAGGAGCTGGGTCATGGAGGAACGGGGAGGAGCTGGGTCATGGAGGAACGGAGGAGCTCGTTTGTGAGGAACGTCTACAAACATTAAATTTCTCCCTGGAGAAGAGACACTTAAGAGCAGGGGACTCAAACTGGCGGCCCTCCAGCTATTGCAAAGCTACAAGTCCCATGAGGCATTGCAAGGCTGACAGTTACAAGTGTGACTCTCGCAGGCAGAGGCATGATGGGAATTGTAGTTTTGCAACAGCTGGAATGCCGCCAGTTTGAGACCCCTGCTTAAGAGGAAATACAATCACAATATACAAATGATGACTCTAGCATTAGGATAAAACTTTAATATTGGGTCTCTAAAGACACACCGCCACCGACGCACTGAATTTGGATGAGAAGCAGTTCAGTGTTAAACTGTTTAAGGGGTTTGTTATAGTTGGAGCAGTAAGAATGTGGAGCTCCCTTCCTCAGTTGGTGGTGTCAGTGGAGAATGTAGATAAATAAGAAAAAAAATTTATATGGTAGTGACATAAACGCTCACTGGATGGTCTGGGTGTCCTTTGTCAACCTTACCAACTAAACTATGTAATTACTATGCCCTGTAATGATGTAAGATGTTGGCAGGAGGAATGTCCACACCCAGTGGTGGGTCTGACACGCCTGAATGTTGGAAAGCAGCCCCCCCCCCCCCACACCTTCATACTCATCTATACTTATCTCTCCTTTTGCTAACTACAAAGCAAATACCCCAAGTATGGAGGGGCACTGGGGGTAGGTGCTGCTTGGGTGGAGGTGGGTTATTAGGTTGTCAGTTGGGCTTGTGTATGCTCTTCCTCCTGGGAATGGCGCCAGAATGTACTGTAATGGTCGATGTGAAGACATTCTTCTACTTCTAGGTCAGAGGTTGCAAAGTTTTCATTCCCCCAGTCAGGTCCCTGTCTGCTGTACGGTGTCCTCCTGTCTTCTCTGTTGCTGAGCAATGGCCGCTGAGTAGGATCCGCTCTCCCTGTAGTACTGCTGACTTCTTAAAGTGCCCCCGCTCTTTATTAGTAAGCAAAGGCTTTGACGCAGACAGGGGAGGGGTGGACTGTATACATGACAGCTGTATTTCTGTAGTTACATTGGATAGTCGGAGGATACAGGTCCAGTTATCGGCATCCTACCGACATGGATGCTACCAAACCGGCCCAGAAAGTCACCATTGGGTATCGCCAAGGATCTGTTGGTCCTGACTTCACTCTTAGAAGATTTGGATCTCCCCAATTTTTATTAACTTTTATTAGTGTGCGAGGGGCAGTGATCACCTGAAGTCTGACAGTTGCTGTCTTGAAATCCGAGGCCGGTACGAGTTCACATCCCTATCACCTGCAGGATCCTGTTATAGCGTCATGTTGTGCTCACTCAGGAGCTGGGAGACAGCATGTGAGGTCAGCAACTGTCAGTGGACGATGATCTATGTCAGCTGATTGACAGCAACTGTTAGCCTCTTTCCGCACCCGGAATATACAGCCGCCATCAGTAATGAATGGCTGTCAGTGACTTTACACCTTTTCTTGCATAAACCCATGCGTGCATTTGGGGTTTTACATCTGTCCGCATGCGCAGGTTTGCACAAGTAGCGGCGTTAGTTCACCTACAGCCATTCATTACTATGGGATACAGTATGTGGCAGCTGGATATCCTGGGTGCGGAAATACGTTCTGTGACTAAAGTGCCTGTGTGTGCAAGTCCTTCTATACACAGCAGGGGGCGGCTTTTTTCAGAGAATAGATGCAGGTACTCTTTCCTCCCCCAAATTACTTTGGTCTCCGCCCCTACCTGCCTCTGAGCCACGCCCCTTGTCGACTAAGGCCCGCCTCTGAGCACTGTCCCTCGTCTCCAGCCCCCTGCCCGCCTCTGAGCACTGTCCCTCGTCTCCGGCCCCCTGCCCGCCTCTGAGCACCATCTCTCTTGTCTCCGGCCCCCTGCCCGCCTTTGAGCACCGTCCCTTGTCTCTGACCCCCTACCCGCCTCTGAGCACCATCTCTCAATTCCAGCCCACTACCCGCCTCTGAGCACCGTCTCTCTAGTCTCCGGCCCCCTACCCGCCTCCGAGCACCGTCCCTTGTGTCCGACCGACCCCGCCTCCGAGCACCGTCCCTTGTGTCCGACCGACCCCGCCTCCGAGCACCGTCCCTTGTGTCCGACCGACCCCGCCTCCGAGCACCGTCCCTTGTGTCCGACCGACCCCGCCTTCGAGCACCGTCCCTTGTGTCTGACCGACCCTGCCTCCGAGCACCGTCCCTTGTGTCCGACCGACCCTGCGCCTCCGAGCACCGTCCCTTGTGTCCGACCGACCCTGCGCCTCCGAGCACCGTCCCTTGTGTCCGACCGACCCCCCGCCTCCGAGCACCGTCCCTTGTGTCCGACCGACCCCCCGCCTCCGTGCACCGTCCCTTGTGTCCGACCGACCCCCCGCCTCCGTGCACCGTCCCTTGTGTCCGACCGACCCCCCCGCCTCCGAGCACCGTCCCTTGTGTCCGACCCACCCCCCGCCTCCGAGCACCGTCCCTTGTGTCCGACCGACCCCCCCGCCTCCGAGCACCGTCCCTTGTGTCCGACCGACCCCCCCCCCGCCTCCGAGCACCGTCCCTTGTGTCCGACCGACCCCCCCCCCCCCGCCTCCGAGCACCGTCCCTTGTGTCCGACCGACCCCCCCCCCCCCCCCCCGCCTCCGAGCACCGTCCCTTGTGTCCGACCGACCCCCCCCCCCCCCCCGCCTCCGAGCACCGTCCCTTGTGTCCGACCAACCCCCCCCCCGCCTCCGAGCACTGTCCCTTGTGTCCGACCGACCCCCCGCCTCCGAGCACCGTCCCTTGTGTCCGACCGACCCCCCGCCTCCGAGCACCGTCCCTTGTCACCGATCCCCCTCGCCTCCGAGCACCGTCCCTTGTCACCGACCCCCGCCTCCGAGCACCGTCCCTTGTCACCGACCTCCGAGCACTGTCCCTTGTCTCCGACCGACCCCACCTCCAAAGACCGTCCCTTGTCTCCGACCGACCCCGCCTCCGAGCACCGTCCCTTGTCTGCGACCGACCCCGCCTCCAAGCACCGTCCCTTGTCTCCGGCCCCCTAGCAGCCTCCGAGCCCCGTCCCTTGTCTCCGGCCCCCTAGCAGCCTCCGAGCCCCGTCCCTTGTCTCAGGCCCCCTAGCAGCCTCCGAGCACCGTCCCTTGTCTCAGGCCCCCTAGCAGCCTCCGAGCACCGTCCCTTGTCTCAGGCCCCCTAGCAGCCTCCGAGCACCGTCCCTTGTCTCAGGCCCCCTAGCAGCCTCCGAGCACCGTCCCTTGTCTCAGGCCCCCTAGCAGCCTCCGAGCACCGTCCCTTGTCTCAGGCCCCCTAGCAGCCTCCGAGCACCGTCCCTTGTCTCAGGCCCCCTAGCAGCCTCCGAGCACCGTCCCTTGTCTCAGGCCCCCTACCCGCCTCCGAGCACCGTCCCTTGTCTCAGGCCCCCTACCCGCCTCTGGTAGGTCATAAAAAGGCAGACTAATTCCCTGCAGCCAGCAACAATAGCTCCCCAGCCAGCAACAAGTCCATCCCAGTCCAGCCCACACCCTTAGCAACAATAGACCCCACCAGAGTAGTAGTTAATCTCCCTGCAGCAACAACAGATCATCCAATGCAAGTAGTAAAAATCGATCTGCCATTACCCCAGCAGCTAACAACGGTTGACACCCCCCCCCCACTCCCCTGCAACAGTAGATCCTTCCCAGCAACAATAGAACCTCCAGCATGTCGCCCATGCGTCCCTTGGCAGTACATGCATTCGGTGATAGCTCTAGATATACACAAATTTCAATGTTCTACAAAGATGAATGGTGTTGCTCTGTAGAAACAATAGATCAATAGTTCCTTCTATTTTCTTCTCCTTGCAGCACAATTTGTTTATAAATTGTTTGAGTTTTTTTTTTTTACTTGATGGCCAGTCTCTGTTCATGACAAAATGTCTGTAACTGAACGCGATGAGGGAGCGCCATTTATTATAGCGATATTTCTGAATTCAGTGTCACATTTATATTCACAACAACGTGACTTCTTCTAAAACTCTCTTGTCAGTTTTTTTTTTTTTTTTAAATACAAAGATGGGATAAGAGTGTTTTTCAGGACGGGGTTAATCCTCGGTTCAACCTACGCCTCTGCGCACATCGCTGCCCTCACCGCCATTACACAATTCTATGGAGGGTTTATATCAGGACACCGTCCACCTCTTATTATACTTTGCAGCCTGTAGGAAACACACAGATGTGTGAAGGAAAAGCAGCTATTTTATATTTTGCACTAAAAATAGACATTTGTTTCTCTTAATTTAGGTAAAAATTATATGCAATTATTTTTAAATATAACTCGTTCATGTGGTGAAAAATACTAGAAAAAGCAACCGACTTTTAAGCTAATTTTATAAGTGTGTGTGTAAAAAGAAAAAAAAAATAAATAGGGGAGATCAGATTACACACACAGACTCAGAGGTGAAACTCTGCCTACATTTTTTTTTTTCCCAGAGATGGGATTTATTTTTTTACTTTTTTCCTTCATTTTATTTTTTTTATTTTGGTTTTGACCATGTTCTTTTACCTTCCTTTTTTTTTTTTTTTTTTTTTTTTGAAAAAAAAAAATTCATTTAGATGTATATTTGTTTTTAAAAATAAAACAACTCAGGACTTTAATAAAGTTAGGATAAAAAGTTGATAATTTCCCTTTTTTTAAAGCGCTTGTTAGACGCTGCCGCGGTGTCCCGTCTTGTCGCGCTCTCCGAGGTCTGTAGCTCACAGTCTGTGTCGGTAATGGAGCCGCAGCCCCCCCCCCCCCCCCCCAATCATGTGACGAATCTTCCCTCCTCTGATCGCATTTCTGTCATTTCAGCCGTTCACAGCCTGAAGCTGAGCCGCAGCCACGTGGACTGGCACAGCGTGGACGAGGTCTACCTCTACAGCGACGCCACCACCTCCAAAATAGCGCGAACCGTCACCCAGAAGCTGGGCTTCTCCAAGGGTAAGCTGCCTGATTTTATCTTTTTTTTTTTCCCCGGAATAACGAGCCGCGATTGGCTGGTTAGAGATCCCGGAACTCCACTAAGGAGACCACATGTGAACCTCTCAACCTTTTCACTGCTACGGCGGTTTTTGTACATACATTAAATTTTCACAATTTAGGGCCAAAGATTAGTAAAAAGTGTTGCAATTTTGTATTTTTTTTCATTGCATGTTATTTGCAAAACTGTTTATCAAATATTTTCAGTAAAAATAAATTCAACTCAATCTTGGCGCACACTAATACTAGGGATGCACAGATTTATCGGACAAAAATGGGGTTCTTGGCGTTTTGCCGATAGGAAAAAAAAAAATGTGCCGATAATGGCCAAAAATTCATATTCATTTAAATTAATCATCTTAATTAAAAGTCAAATATAATTAAAGGGTAACTCCACTTTCGTGGGGAGAAAATAAAGAAATAAATAATATAGTGCATATGATTGCGACACAAATCATTGAATGTTATTAAAAATGACCTTTTCCTTTTCAATCTGCAGCCAATGTAATTTTCCGAGAATATATTGCAATATGGCCACCTAGAGCTGTTCTGTACAGAGTGTGTACTGACCACGCCCCCAGAAACATCATTTCCTGCTTGTGTGATTGGCTCACCAATTTTCCCAGAAATCTGCCTAAGATACAAGTCACGTTTCAGGCATCCCCTGCAACAAAAATTTCAATTTTTGAGAGATACTTTCAATAGGAACACGTCTAAAGGGATGCAGGCCCAGCAGATTTCCTCTTTAGTGCCCTGCAGCTGCACACCTGACTGATAATTATGAAACCTCCTCCCATTAGACCCACTCTGTACAGAGGCACAGACAAACACACAGGGCTTCAGAATAACAAAAGGGAGGAATCTGCTACAAAGTTTGTTATAATCCTTGCAATGTACAGAGATCACCCCGAGGTGAATGTTTCTTTCTCAATAAAAGTGGAGTTAGGCTTTAATCATAAATATATATATATATATATATATATATATATATATATATTTATAAACTATGGTTAAAAAAAAAAAAAATAATTTTGGTCTTTTTTTTGTTTCTTCAGCTAAAAAAATACCCCCCGAGGGGATTAAATACAACCAAAAATTGGCCTGGGCAGGAAGGGGGTGAAAGTGTCCGGTAGGCAAGGGGTAAAAAAAAAAAAAAATTATATATATATATATATATATATATATATATATATATATATATATATATATATATATATATATATATATATATATATATTTATTGATTTATTTTTTTTACCCCTACCGGACACTTTCACCCCCTTCCTGCCCAGGCCAATTTTCAGCTTTCAGCGCTGTCACACTTTGAATGACAATTACGCCGTCATACAACACTGTACACATAGGACATTTTTATCATCTCCCCCCCCCCCCACAAATAGAGCTTTCTTTTGGTTGTATTTAATCCCCTCGGGGGGTATTTTTTTAGCTGAAGAAACAAAAAAAAGACCAAAATTATTATTTTTTTTTTTTAACCATAGTTATATATAGTAATATTTTGCAAACAGGTAATTTTTTTTTTTCTCCTCCACTGATGGGCACCGATGAGGCAGCACTGATTGTCACTATTTGGAGCACTATTTGAATCGAGTTTTGTTTTTTGTGACACCGCGCCGGTCCTGAGGAGCTGTAAGGCCTCGCGGACTAGGCTGAAGCTGCGGCCTTGCCTAAAAACTCCTCCCCGCAGCTCCTTAGGACCGGCGCGGTGAAAAAAAAAAAAAAATCTAAAAAAAATCGATTTGCTTAAATTTTGAATCTGATTTTTGATTTGATCTCTCAACTCGATTCAAGATTTAAATCGATTTTTTTTTTCCCCAACCCTAACTAAAAGGTGGCACTGGTGGGCACTGATAAGTGGCACTGATAGGTGGCACAGATCAGGACACATGTCCCTGTAACAGAAGCTGGTCACCGGCTTTATTCTTTTCTCCTCACACTGGAGAGAAAAAAAAAAGTGAGGAGAAAAAAAAGCCGATAAGCGGCTTCTATTCACTTCCCGATCAGCTGTGATTGGCTGACCGCTGATCCCGTGGTAAAGGGCCCGCTGTGATTGGCCTTTTACCCCGTTATGTGATCAGCCAAGTCTGAAGGACTCGGTGATCGCAATGTGTGCCCCACGATCACTGGAGGACGTCTATTGATGCCCGCGCTGTACCCGTCATTGGGTTATAGCGCGGGTGGAAAGTGGTTCAAACTGTCCATTTGGGTTTTCCCGGCATCCTGATGTCTTCAGTCCAGAATTTTTTCGGTTTTGGAGCACCACTAATATTTATATTACAAGGTTTTTAGTTTATATAAAAAGATGAGGTTGCGTCATGTAAATAGATCTCATCTGGTGCCATGCCTCCCGTTGGACACGCCCATAAAGCGGCAAAAACAAATTGATACCCAAAGTTTGTCTGTAGGAGACGCTCTAAACGCCTTTGCAGGTCATTCGTCTAATTCAGGTGAAGTTTGATCACAAATGTCCGAATTGTGCCGCGATCTTGTGAGGAAGCCGAGGATCCGGTGCTCAGGCTGGCCGTGTCTCCGCTCACACTCCATAGAAAGATTCAGCCGGAAACTCGCCATCATCCAATTCCAGAAATGATGACTTTGCTCTGACTGAGGCCTCCGGCAAAACGCCGATCGGTATTTCTGTTGTCTTTCACCTTTCTGCAATTGGACGATACCGACTTGCTGGCTGTTTATCTCAATAACTTTCAATGATATGTGACGGCACCACCATACACCCTCACCGGACACTTTATTAGCCCCACCTTGCTAGTAGCGGGTTGGACCCCCTTTATTATAAAGGGGGTCCAACCCACTACTAGCAAGGGGGACCTAATAAAGGGGGTCCAACCCACTACTAGCAAGGGGGACCTAATAAAGGGGGTCCAACCCACTACTAGCAAGGGGCACCTAATAAAGGGGGTCCAACCCACTACTAGCAAGGGGCACCTAATAAAGGGGGTCCAACCCGCTACTAGCAAGGGGGACCTAATAAAGGGGGTCCAACCCGCTACTAGCAAGGGGGACCTAATAAAGGGGGTCCAACCCGCTACTAGCAAGGGGCACCTAATAAAGGGGGTCCAACCCACTACTAGCAAGGGGCACCTAATAAAGGGGGTCCAACCCGCTACTAGCAAGGGGGACCTAATAAAGGGGGTCCAACCCGCTACTAGCAAGGGGCACCTAATAAAGGGGGTCCAACCCACTACTAGCAAGGGGCACCTAATAAAGGGGGTCCAACCCACTACTAGCAAGGGGGACCTAATAAAGGGGGTCCAACCCGCTACTAGCAAGGGGCACCTAATAAAGGGGGTCCAACCCGCTACTAGCAAGGGGGACCTAATAAAGGGGGTCCAACCCGCTACTAGCAAGGGGGACCTAATAAAGGGGGTCCAACCCGCTACTAGCAAGGGGCACCTAATAAAGGGGGTCCAACCCGCTACTAGCAAGGGGCACCTAATAAAGGGGGTCCAACCCACTACTAGCAAGGGGGACCTAATAAAGGGGGTCCAACCTGCTACTAGCCAGGGGCACCTAATAAAGGGGGTCCAACCCGCTACTAGCCAGGGGCACCTAATAAAGGGGGTCCAACCCGCTACTAGCCAGGGGCACCTAATAAAGGGGGTCCAACCCGCTACTAGCCAGGGGCACCTAATAAAGGGGGTCCAACCCGCTACTAGCAAGGGGGACCTAATAAAGGGGGTCCAACCCGCTACTAGCAAGGGGGACCTAATAAAGGGGGTCCAACCCGCTACTAGCAAGGGGCACCTAATAAAGGGGGTCCAACCCGCTACTAGCCAGGGGCACCTAATAAAGTGGCCGGTGAGTGTATATTCATCTGCGGCACCCGGTGTGGTTGAACAGCAGATATTCCTATGTGAGTCTATAGAGGAGTTTCGGACTGTAGAGAATCCCTCCTCGGGTATAACAGATACAATAATGACCAAGTGAGCTAAATAATTAACATTGCGGAATCCGTGTCACCCGGATCTCTCTGTGGTTATAGTAACAAAGTATCCATTACAGAGACACATGGAGGAGATTAGAAGCTCTTCAGGTAAAACGTGAATAAAGAAGACACAAAGTATCCACAGACCCTGCAATCTATAAATGGAGATCAAACCTTCCATCTCCCATCCCCCGCACTTCTCTCCCATCCCCCGCACTTCTCTCCCATCCCCCGCACTTCTCTCCCATCCCCCGCACTTCTCTCCCATCCCCCGCACTTCTCTCCCCCATCGTCCCCTCTGTGTGATCTGGGATTGGGATCGATAATAATAAATCTCACCCAGGACATGGAATGATCATTTCACCACAATGTTCCCTTCATGGGAATTCGGATTGAGGTCCAAAACTTTTATATTCCACATCGATCAGCCATAACATTGTGAATACTGACAGAAGTGATCACATTATCTGGTTACAAAGAGATCTGGAAGTGGGTGGGATATATTAGGCAGGGAGTGAACATGTTGTCCCTGAAGTTGATGGCCATCGCAGGTTGTGGTGTATGGGGGATGTGTAGTGGCAGAGCGGTCAGGGTGTCCATACTGACCCGTGTCCACAGCCAAAAGCCCCTACAATGGTCATGTGAGGATCAGAACTGGAGGAAGGAACCATGGAAGAAGGTGGCCTGGTCTGAGGAATCATGTGGGTGGCCGGGTGGGTCACTTACCTGGGGAAGAGTTGGCACCAGGATGCATTATGGGAAGGAAGCCGGTGGAGGCCGTAAGATGCTTTGGGCAATGTTATGCTGGGAAACCTTGGCTCCTCCCATTCATGTGGGTATGGCACGTACCACCTACCTAAACATTGTTGGTGACCAAGTCCACCCCTTCATGGAAACTATTCCCGGATGGCAGTGGCAAGATAAATGCGCCCCTCCACACTGCAAAAATGGTTCAGGAATGGTTTGAGGAACTCAACAATGAGTTTGAGGTGCTGACTTGGCCTCCAAATGCTCCGGATCCCAATCCAATCAAACATCTGTGGGATGTGCTGGAAAAACAACTCCGATCCATGGAGGCCCCGCCTCCCAACTTACAGGATCTGCTACTGATGACAGATACCACAGCGTACCTTCAGAGGTCTAGTGGGGTCCATGGTGAGACGGAGTCAGGAAAGGGGGGGGGTGGTCATTATGTTATGGCTGATCTGTGTAGACTCCACATGTACATCTTCATCCAATGAGATGCAAGAAGTGCTGCAGATAAATATTTGTGGACTTTCTATATTTCGGAGTTGCAGGAAAACTCCTTCCTGATGTCTCAGTCTGTACAGAAGGTGGGAGTGGCCTGTGTATAAAGTGACTGTATAGTAGTGATGGACCCAATCCCAAAATTCAGGATGCTCTTGGCTGAAAACCAAAATGGACAGTTTTTTTTTTTTATTTATTTTTTTTTTTTTTAAATGTTTTTAACGTGGCTGGTATTTTCGCATTGAAGTCAATGGGAGCTTCCTTCCTTCCTTCCTTCCTCTCCTCTCCTCTCCTCTCCTCTCCTCTCCTTCCTTCCTTCCTCTCCTCTCCTCTCCTCTCCTCTCCTCTCCTCTCCTCTCCTTCCTTCCTCTCCTCTCCTCTCCTCTCCTCTCCTCTCCTCTCCTCTCCTTCCTCTCCTCTCCTCTCCTCTCCTCTCCTCTCCTCTCCTCTCCTTCCTTCCTCTCCTCTCCTCTCCTCTCCTCTCCTCTCCTCTCCTCTCCTCTCCTTCCTTCCTTCCTCTCCTCTCCTCTCCTCTCCTCTCCTCTCCTCTCCTCTCCTTCCTTCCTTCCTTCCTTCCTTCCTTCCTTCCTTCCTTCCTTCCTTCCTCCTCCTCCTCTTCCTCCTCCTCCTCCTCCTCCTCCTTCCCTCCTTCCCTCCTCCCTTCCCTCCTTCCCTCCTCCCTTCCCTCCCCTCTACTCTCCCCTTCCTTCCCTCCTTCCTTCCCTCCTTCCTTCTCCCTCTCCTCTACTCTCCCCTTCCTTCCCTCCTTCCTTCCCTCCTTCCTTCTCCCTCTCCTCTACTCTCCCCTTCCTTCCCTCCTTCCTTCCCTCCTTCCTTTCTTTCCTTTTCCCTCTCCTCTCTCCTCTACTCTCCCCTTCCTTCCCTCCTTCCTTCCCTCCTTCCTTTCTTTCCTTCTCCCTCTCCTCTACTCTCCCCTTCCTTCCCCTCTTCCTTCCTTCCTTCCTTCCTTCTCCTCTCCTCTCCTCTCCTTCCTTTCTCCTCTCCTCTCCTTCCTTTCTCCTCTCTCCTTCCTTTCTCCTCTCCTCTCCTCTCCTTCCTTTCTCCTCTCCTCTCCTTCCTTTCTCCTCTCCTCTCCTTCCTTTCTCCTCTCCTCTCCTTTCTTTCTCCTCTCCTCTCCTTCCTTTCTCCTCTCCTCTCCTCTCCTTCCTTTCTCCTCTCCTCTCCTTTCTCCTCTCCTCTCCTCTCCTCTCCTCTCCTTCCTTTCTCCTCTCTCCTTCCTTTCTCCTCTCTCCTTCCTTTCTCCTCTCCTCTCCTCTCCTTCCTTTCTCCTCTCCTCTCCTCTCCTTCCTTTCTCCTCTCCTCTCCTTTCTTTCTCCTCTCCTTCCTTTCTCCTCTCCTCTCCTCTCCTTCCTTTCTCCTCTCCTCTCCTCTCCTTCCTTTCTCCTCTCCTCTCCTCTCCTTTCTTTCCTTCCTTCCTTCCTTTCCTTTCCTTTCCTTTCCTTTCCTTTCCTTTCCTTTCCTTTCCTTTCCTTTCCTTTCCTTCCTTCCTTCCTTCCTTCCTTCCTTCTCCCTCCTCCTCCTCCTCCTCCTCCTCTTCCTCCTCTTCCTCCTCCTCCTCCTCATCCTCCTCATCCTCCTCCTCCTCTCTTCTCACTCCTTCCCTCCCATCTCACTCCTTCCCTCCCTCCCTCCCTTCCTTGCTTTCTTCCTTTCTTCCTTTCTTCCCTCTCTCCTCTCCTCCCTCCCTTTCTTCCCTCTCTCCTCTCCTCCCTCCCTTCCTTCCTTTCTTTCCTTCTCCCTCCCTCCCTCTCCTCCCTTCTCCCTCTCCTCTCTCCTCTACTCTCCCCTTCCTTCCCTCCTTCCTTCCCTCCTTCTTCTCCTCCTCTCTTCTCCTCCTCTCTTCTCACTCCTTCCCTCCCTTCTCCCTCTACTCTCCTCTTCCTTCCTTCCTTCCTTCCTTCCTTCCTTCCTTCCTTCCTTCCTTCCTTCCTTCCTTCCTTCCTTCCCTCCTTCCCTCCTTCCCTCCTTCTTCTCCTCCTCTCTTCTCACTCCTTCCCTCCCTTCTCCCTCTACTCTCCTCTTCCTTCCTTCCTTCCTTCCTTCCTTCCTTCCTTCCTTCCTCTCCTTCCTTTCTCCTCTCCTCTCCTTCCTTTCTCCTCTCCTCTCCTTCCTTTCTCCTCTCCTCTCCTTCCTTTCTCCTCTCCTCTCCTTCCTTTCTCCTCTCCTCTCCTTCCTTTCTCCTCTCCTCTCCTTCCTTTCTCCTCTCCTCTCCTTCCTTTCTCCTCTCCTCTCCTTCCTTTCTCCTCTCCTCTCCTCTCCTTCCTTTCTCTCCTCTCCTCTCCCCTTCCCATCTCCTCTCCTTTCCTTTCCTTCCTTCCTCCCTTCCTTCCTCCCTTCCTCCCCCCTCTGTCCCTTCCTCCTCCTCCCCGCTCACCTTCCCTCTCACCTCCTCCCTCCTCTTCCCTCCCTCTTTGTGGCCAATATATCGGTGCACCCTTGGTATATAGATATTTATATATACACTCGCACTGTATGTGAGGAGTTTTCTAGAACACTCCAGTGTACCCGCCAGCCCAATGGTTTCCCAATTATGGATATAGCGGGGGATGGGGGGTTAGAACCTCTTTTTGGGTTCACTTTTTATCTTTGACCCCCATTCAGAGATCCCCTTTCCTGGTGACAATGTTGTGCGTTTGTTTTGCAGCTTCGAGTAGCGGCACGCGGCTGCACAGAGGATACGTGGAGGAGGCCACATATGAGGACAAGCCTGTAGATACAAGTCACATTGTCTTCGTTGTCCATGGCATCGGGCAGAAGATGGACCAAGGCCGGATCATCAAGAACACGGCTATGTGAGTCCCACTGACCACCCCCGTGAAAGTGATCCCTCCTCTGACCACCCGCGTGAAAGTGATCCCTCCTCTGAACACCCGCCTGAAAGTGATCCCTCCTCTGACCGCCCGCGTGAAAGTGATCCCCCCTCTGACCACCCGCGTGAAAGTGATCCCCCCTCTGACCACCCGCGTGAAAGTGATCCCTCCTCTGACCACCCGCGTGAAAGTGATCCCTCCTCTGACCACCCGCGTGAAAGTGATCCCTCCTCTGACCGCCCGCGTGAAAGTGATCCCTCCTCTGACCGCCCGCGTGAAAGTGATCCCCCCTCTGACCACCCGCGTGAAAGTGATCCCTCCTCTGACCACCCGCGTGAAAGTGATCCCTCCTCTGACCACCCGCGTGAAAGTGATCCCCCCTCTGACCACCCGCGTGAAAGTGATCCCCCCTCTGACCACCCGCGTGAAAGTGATCCCTCCTCTGACCGCCCACGTGAAAGTGATCCCTCCTCTGACCACCCGCGTGAAAGTGATCCCTCCTCTGAACGCCCGCGTGAAAGTGATCCCTCCTCTGACCACCCGCGTGAAAGTGATCCCTCCTCTGAACGCCCGCGTGAAAGTGATCCCCCCTCTGACCACCCGCGTGAAAGTGATCCCTCCTCTGACCACCCGCCTGAAAGTGATCCCCCCTCTGACCACCCGCCTGAAAGTGATCCCTCCTCTGACCACCCGCGTGAAAGTGATCCCTCCTCTGACCACCCGCCTGAAAGTGATCCCTCCTCTGACCACCCGCCTGAAAGTGATCCCTCCTCTGACCACCCGCGTGAAAGTGATCCCTCCTCCCATCCCCTGACTTGTGTATTGTTCTGTCTCCTGTATTCTGATCTCATGTCTGATGTCTCAGGATGAGGGAGACGGCCAGGAAAATAGAAGAGAAGCATTTCTCCCACCTGACCACAGAGCACATGGAGTTCCTTCCTGTGGAATGGCGATCCAAGCTGGCTCTGGATGGAGGTAAGTCCTCAGTGATCGTCTCTGTCCCCCATCTCCTCACCGATCGCCTCTGTCCTCATCTCCTCACCGATCGCCTCTGTCCTCATCTCCTCACCGATCGCCTCTGTCCCCCATCTCCTCACCGATCGCCTCTGTCCTCATCTCCTCACCGATCACCTCTGTCCTCATCTCCTCACCGATCACCTCTGTCCCCCATCTCCTCACCGATCACCTCTGTCCTCATCTCCTCACCGATCACCTCTGTCCTCATCTCCTCACCGATCGCCTCTGTCCTCATCTCCTCACCGATCACCTCTGTCCCCCATCTCCTCACCGATCACCTCTGTCCTCATCTCCTCACCGATCACCTCTGTCCTCATCTCCTCACCGATCACCTCTGTCCTCATCTCCTCACCGATCACCTCTGTCCCCCATCTCCTCACCGATCGCCTCTGTCCTCATCTCCTCACCGATCACCTCTGTCCCCCATCTCCTCACCGATCACCTCTGTCCTCATCTCCTCACCGATCACCTCTGTCCCCCATCTCCTCACCGATCACCTCTGTCCCCCATCTCCTCACCGATCGCCTCTGTCCTCATCTCCTCACCGATCACCTCTGTCCCCCATCTCCTCACCGATCACCTCTGTCCTCATCTCCTCACCGATCACCTCTGTCCCCCATCTCCTCACCGATCACCTCTGTCCTCATCTCCTCACCGATCACCTCTGTCCCCCATCTCCTCACCGATCACCTCTGTCCCCCATCTCCTCACCGATCACCTCTGTCCTCATCTCCTCACCGATCACCTCTGTCCCCCATCTCCTCACCGATCACCTCTGTCCCCCATCTCCTCACCGATCACCTCTGTCCTCATCTCCTCACCGATCACCTCTGTCCCCCATCTCCTCACCGATCGCCTCTGTCCTCATCTCCTCACCGATCACCTCTGTCCTCATCTCCTCACCGATCACCTCTGTCCCCCATCTCCTCACCGATCACCTCTGTCCTCATCTCCTCACCGATCACCTCTGTCCCCCATCTCCTCACCGATCACCTCTGTCTGTGTATTTCTCTTCTTTTAACATGTTTTTAGATACATTGGTAACATTTTGTTGCACTTCTTTCATCCTCCTGTTCTGATTGGTCGCTCCCTCAGACACTGTAGACTCCATCACCCCGGACAAGGTGCGCGGTATACGGGACATGCTGAACAGCAGCGCCATGGATATCATGTACTACACCAGCCCGCTGTACAGAGACGAGGTAAGAGGAACTCCGCACTGATACCGCACCGATACCGATACCATACCGCACCGATACCGATACCATACCGCACCGATACCATACCGCACCGATACCATACCGCACCGATACCGATACCATACCGCACCGATACCGATACCATACCGCACCGATACCGATACCATACCGCACCGTACTGATACCACACCGCACCGATACCATACCGCACCGATACCGATACCATACCGCACCGTACTGATACCACACCGCACCGATACTGATACCGCAACGATACCATACCGCACCGATACCATACCATACCACACCGATACCATACCATACCGCACCGATACCATACCATACCGCACCGATACCATACCATACCGCACCGATACCATACCATACCGCACCGATACCATACCGCACCGATACCATACCATACCACACCGATACCATACCATACCACACCGATACCATACCATACCACACCGATACCATACCATACCGCACCGATACCATACCATACCGCACCGATACCATACCATACCGCACCGATACCATACCATACCGCACCGATACCATACCATACCGCACCGATACCATACCATACCGCACCGATACCATACCGCACCGATACCATACCGCACCGATACCATACCATACCACACCGATACCATACCATACCACACCGATACCATACCATACCGCACCGATACCATACCGCACCGATACCATACCATACCGCACCGATACCATACCATACCGCACCGATACCATACCGCACCGATACCATACCGCACCGATACCGATACCATACCGCACCGATACCGATACCATACCGCACCGATACCATACCGCACCGTACTGATACCACACCGCACCGATACCATACCGCACCGATACCGATACCATACCGCACCGTACTGATACCACACCGCACCGATACTGATACCGCAACGATACCATACCGCACCGATACCATACCATACCACACCGATACCATACCATACCGCACCGATACCATACCATACCGCACCGATACCATACCATACCGCACCGATACCATACCATACCGCACCGATACCATACCGCACCGATACCATACCATACCACACCGATACCATACCATACCACACCGATACCATACCATACCACACCGATACCATACCATACCGCACCGATACCATACCATACCGCACCGATACCATACCATACCGCACCGATACCATACCATACCGCACCGATACCATACCATACCGCACCGATACCATACCATACCGCACCGATACCATACCGCACCGATACCATACCGCACCGATACCATACCATACCACACCGATACCATACCATACCACACCGATACCATACCATACCGCACCGATACCATACCATACCGCACCGATACCATACCGCACCGATACCATACCATACCGCACCGATACCATACCATACCGCACCGATACCATATCGCACCGATACCATACCGCACCGATACCATACCATACCGCACTGATAGCATATCGCACCGATACCACACCATACCGCACCGATACCATACCATACAGCACCGATACCATACCGCACCGATACCATACCATACCACACCGATACCATACCATACCGCACCGATACCATACCATATCGCACCGATACCATACCATACCGCACCGATACCATACCGCACCGATACCATACCGCACCGATACCATACCGCACCGATACCATACCATACCGCACCGATACCATACCATACCGCACCGATACCATACCGCACCGATACCATACCGCACCGATACCATACCATACCACACCGATACCATACCACACCGATACCATACCATACCACACCGATACCATACCATACCGCACCGATACCATACCATACCGCACCGATACCATACCGCACCGATACCATACCATACCGCACCGATACCATACCATACCGCACCGATACCACACCGATACCATACCATACCGCACCGATACCATACCGCACCGATACCATACCATACCGCACCGATACCATACCATACCGCACCGATACCATACCATACCGCACTGATACCATATCGCACCGATACCATACCGCACCGATACCATACCATACCGCATCGATACCATACCATACCGCACTGATAGCATATCGCACCGATACCACACCATACCGCACCGATACCATACCGCACCGATACCATACCATACCGCACCGATACCATACCATACCGCACCGATACCATACCATACCACACCGATACCATACCATACCGCACCGATACCATACCATATCGCACCGATACCATACCGCACCGATACCATACCATACCGCACCGATACCATACCGCACCGATACCATACCATACCGCACCGATACCATACCGCACCGATACCATACCATACCGCACCGATACCATACCGCACCGATACCATACCGCACCGATACCATACCATACCGCACCGATACCATACCATACCGCACCGATACCATACCATACCGCACCGATACCATACCATACCGCACCGATACCATACCATACCGCACCGATACCATACCATACCGCACCGATACCATACCATACCGCACCGATACCATACCATACCGCACCGCACCGATACCATACCGCACCGATACCATACCGCACCGCACCGATACCATACCGCACCGATACCATACCATACCGCACCGATACCATACCATACCGCACCGATACCATACCATACCGCACCGATACCATACCGCACCGCACCGATACCATACCGCACCGATACCATACCGCACCGCACCGATACCATACCGCACCGATACCATACCATACCGCACCGATACCATACCATACCGCACTGATACCATACCGCACCGATACCATACCGCACCGATACCATACCATACCGCATCGATACCATACCATACCGCACTGATAGCATATCGCACCGATACCACACCATACCGCACCAATACCATACCATACAGCACCGATACCATACCGCACCGATACCATACCATACCGCACCGATACCATACCATACCGCACTGATACCATATCGCACCGATACCATACCATACCACACCGATACCATATCGCACCGATACTATACCATACAGCACCGATACCATATCGCACCGATACCATATCGCACCGATACCATATCGCACCGATACCATATCGCACCGATACCATACCATACCGCACCGATACCACACCATGCCGCACTGATACCATGCCGCACCGATACCATGCCGCACCGATACCATGCCGCACCGATACCATGCCGCACCGATACCACGCCGCACCGATACCACGCCGCACCGATACCACACCGCACCGATACCACACCGCACCTATACCATGCCATACCGCACCGATACCATGCCATACCGCACCGATACCATGCCATACCTCACCGATGCCACACCGCACCCATACCATACCAATACCGCCCCGATACCATACCGATACCGCACCAATACCGATACTGCACCTATATAATACCGCACCGCACCGATATGCACCGATACCGCACCGTCATGGGGAGCACAGGTAACGGCAGAGGCTGCTCGTTGGGTGGAATCTTCCGGATTTTATTCAGGAAATGTCAGCTGTCCGTCCCGTTGGCTGCGGGACAGGCACTCATCCTGAGGCATGTGGGGGGGGGGCATATATATATTCTCTTGAGAGATTTCTTATGTAGAAGCTGTGATTGCACAATGAAGGAGCAGCAGCAGATTGATGAGCTCCTCCCTGTGCTCTCTCCTTCTCCAATCAGCAGGTTCCTTGTCTGCCCAGAGAGTGCACCTGATTGGCCTCCACTATATGAGGTGATACCAGGCAGGTTCGGGAACCTTCTATCTGTATATAATACATTATTATAGTTTATTATTCAGATTCTGAATACTTTATTAATTCCAAAGGGAAATTATTATATATCTCTAATTTGTGTTCATTAAAATATGAAGTCTGATATTGTAACATTTTTATACTTTATCATTATGATTTTTTTTTTTTATTCTCTTCTTTTTATTTATTTATTTTTTTTCTGATCTCCCCTCCTTCCCCTTCATTCATTCGATTTCAAGCAGTGGTAAATCCGCTGACTTTTTTTTTTTTTTTTTTTTCCTACACCTGCAAGGGAAAAGGCATAATGAGCTAGTATGCACCGCATACTAGCTCATTATAAGATACTTACCTTAGAACGAGGCGCCGGCATGTCACCCAGTCCACACCGGGCTTCCAGCCGAGAATCCCCTGTGCGCATGCGCCGCTGCAGTCAGCGGCTCATTGCGAGGGGAATATCTCCTAAACCGTAAAGGTTTAGGAGATATTTTTTTTACCTACAGGACTGACACCCACCCATCAAGACATTTTGATATTTGCATAACTCCTCCCACTGCTTCCATCAGGACGGGGGGGGATGTTTTCAGGAAACTATGTACAGCCCCTTGCTGGCCCCTCCCACCAGCCAATGATCTGCCCCCTGCTGGCCCCTCCCACCAGCCATGATCTGCCTGTATTGCATAGAGAAGCACAGAGATCTGGTGATGTCACCGAGTCTAAAGTAGAAAATGTAATGCAATTGGAAAGGTTTTATTTGCAAATATCATCCTCATGTTATTGGGGGGGGACCAGAGAAGGTGAAATATAAGCGGATTAAACTTCCACTTTATTACATTGTATCACTTTATAAGAAATGTAGAATTTCGGACTTCACTTTACTTTTTTCTCTTTCATTCCTTTTTTTTTGTCTTTTTTCATTGTGTGTATTTCTTGTTTCCTCCCCCCTCCCGGTGTACGGAGGTATTCTCTCCCCTCCCCCCCTTAGCCCGGCTCTCTCAGCGCCCGGACATTAGTACATGGCGAGGATAATAGTCGCTGTCACTGATGTTTGCTCTTGTTCCGCCTGTTAGACACAAACAATGCGCCTCCCTATTAGCGGCTATGCGTGTCGCCAGCTCAGTCGTGTCGCTCATCAATTATTCAGCGCTCAGCGATCCGCTGCCAGAACACGGGAACCGCGCCGAGTCACCGCGTCCCGCACACCACCTTCACCTGTGTGTGTCACCTGTGTGCCGGGGGAGGGGGGATAGTTCTCAATCCCACAGACTAGCTGGTTAAAGGCCAACTCCGACCACAACCAGGCCTGAATGATGATTTTAGGTTCCTCCCGAACCCCGAGAGCCCAGCTGACCAATCAGAATACATTTCATTAAAGGGGTTTCTTTAGAAAGCCACAGACTGAGTAGGGAAGACTCTCCCCTGCCAGCATGGTACACAGGAGGAGCCCAGCAAGGAAGAGATGGGGGCTGAGCTATGAATGCAGAGCTAGAAGCCTCCTTCACTAGGGGCTCTCTGTAAGGAAGCAGGGCTCTCTCTGCAGAGGTCTGCCCCCCCCCCCCCCCCCTTCCTCAGTCAGAGCCAGAGATCTCCAACCAACAGGGTGCATGATCTATGAATGCAGAGCTAGAAGCCCCCTTCACTAGGGGCTCTCTGTAAGTTACATGAGATCTCCATAAAGAGGACCTGTCATCTCTTATTTCTATTACATGAGATCTCCATAAAGAGGACCTGTCATCTCTTATTTCTATTACATGAGATCTCCATAAAGAGGACCTGTCATCTCTTATTTCTATTACATGAGATCTCTCCATAAAGAGGACCTGTCATCTCTTATTTCTATTATATGAGATCTCTCCATAAAGAGGACCTGTCATCTCTTATTTCTATTACATGAGATGTCTCCATAAAGAGGACCTGTCATCTCTTATTTCTATTACATGAGATCTCCATAAAGAGGACCTGTCATCTCTTATTTCTATTACATGAGATCTCTCCATAAAGAGGACCTGTCATCTCTTATTTCTATTACATGAGATCTCCATAAAGAGGACCTGTCATCTCTTATTTCTATTACATGAGATCTCCATAAAGAGGACCTGTCATCTCTTATTTCTATTACATGAGATCTCCATAAAGAGGACCTGTCATCTCTTATTTCTATTACATGAGATCTCCATAAAGAGGACCTGTCATCTCTTATTTCTATTACATGAGATCTCCATAAAGAGGACCTGTCATCTCTTATTTCTATTACATGAGATCTCCATAAAGAGGACCTGTCATCTCTTATTTCTATTACATGAGATCTCCATAAAGAGGACCTGTCATCTCTTATTTCTATTACATGAGATCTTCATAAAGAGGACCTGTCATCTCTTATTTCTATTACATGAGATCTCCATAAAGAGGACCTGTCATCTCTTATTTCTATTACATGAGATCTCCATAAAGAGGATCTGTCATCTCTTATTTCTATTACATGAGATCTCCATAAAGAGGACCTGTCATCTCTTATTTCTATTATATGAGATCTCTCCATAAAGAGGACCTGTCATCTCTTATTTCTATTACATGAGATCTCCATAAAGAGGACCTGTCATCTCTTATTTCTATTACATGAGATCTCCATAAAGAGGACCTGTCATCTCTTATTTCTATTACATGAGATCTCTCCATAAAGAGGACCTGTCATCTCTTATTTCTATTACATGAGATCTCCATAAAGAGGACCTGTCATCTCTTATTTCTATTACATGATCTCCATAAAGAGGACCTGTCATCTCTTATTTCTATTACATGAGATCTCTATAAAGAGGACCTGTCATCTCTTATTTCTATTACATGAGATCTCTCCATAAAGAGGACCTGTCATCTCTTATTTCTATTACATGAGATCTCCATAAAGAGGACCTGTCATCTCTTATTTCTATTACATGATCTCCATAAAGAGGACCTGTCATCTCTTATTTCTATTACATGAGATCTCTCCATAAAGAGGACCTGTCATCTCTTATTTCTATTACATGATCTCTCCATAAAGAGGACCTGTCATCTCTTATTTCTATTACATGAGATCTCCATAAAGAGGACCTGTCATCTCTTATTTCTATTACATGATCTCCATAAAGAGGACCTGTCATCTCTTATTTCTATTACATGAGATCTCTCCATAAAGAGGACCTGTCATCTCTTATTTCTATTACATGATCTCTCCATAAAGAGGACCTGTCATCTCTTATTTCTATTACATGAGATCTCCATAAAGAGGACCTGTCATCTCTTATTTCTATTACATGAGATGTCTCCATAAAGAGGACCTGTCATCTCTTATTTCTATTACATGAGATCTCCATAAAGAGGACCTGTCATCTCTTATTTCTATTACATGAGATGTCTCTATAAAGAGGACCTGTCATCTCTTATTTCTATTACATGAGATCTCTATAAAGAGGACCTGTCATCTCTTATTTCTATTACATGAGATCTCCATAAAGAGGACCTGTCATCTCTTATTTCTATTACATGATCTCCATAAAGAGGACCTGTCATCTCTTATTTCTATTACATGAGATCTCTCCATAAAGAGGACCTGTTATCTCTTATTTCTATTACATGAGATCTCCATAAAGAGGACCTGTCATCTCTTATTTCTATTACATGAGATCTCCATAAAGAGGACCTGTCATCTCTTATTTCTATTACATGAGATCTCTCCATAAAGAGGACCTGTCATCTCTTATTTCTATTACATGAGATCTCCATAAAGAGGACCTGTCATCTCTTATTTCTATTACATGAGATCTCCATAAAGAGGACCTGTCATCTCTTATTTCTATTATATGATCTCCATAAAGAGGACCTGTCATCTCTTATTTCTATTACATGAGATCTCCATAAAGAGGACCTGTCATCTCTTATTTCTATTATATGATCTCCATAAAGAGGACCTGTCATCTCTTATTTCTATTACATGAGATCTCCATAAAGAGGACCTGTCATCTCTTATTTCTATTACATGAGATCTCCATAAAGAGGACCTGTCATCTCTTATTTCTATTACATGAGATCTCTCCATAAAGAGGACCTGTCATCTCTTATTTCTATTACATGAGATCTCCATAAAGAGGACCTGTCATCTCTTATTTCTATTACATGAGATCTCCATAAAGAGGACCTGTCATCTCTTATTTCTATTACATGAGATCTCCATAAAGAGGACCTGTCATCTCTTATTTCTATTACATGAGATCTCTCCATAAAGAGGACCTGTCATCTCTTATTTCTATTACATGAGATCTCCATAAAGAGGACCTGTCATCTCTTATTTCTATTACATGAGATCTCCATAAAGAGGACCTGTCATCTCTTATTTCTATTACATGATCTCTCCATAAAGAGGACCTGTCATCTCTTATTTCTATTACATGATCTCCATAAAGAGGACCTGTCATCTCTTATTTCTATTACATGAGATCTCCATAAAGAGGACCTGTCATCTCTTATTTCTATTACATGAGATCTCCATAAAGAGGACCTGTCATCTCTTATTTCTATTACATGATCTCTCCATAAAGAGGACCTGTCATCTCTTATTTCTATTACATGAGATCTCTATAAAGAGGACCTGTCATCTCTTATTTCTATTACATGAGATCTCTCCATAAAGAGGACCTGTCATCTCTTATTTCTATTACATGAGATCTCCATAAAGAGGACCTGTCATCTCTTATTTCTATTACATGAGATCTCCATAAAGAGGACCTGTCATCTCTTATTTCTATTACATGAGATCTCTCCATAAAGAGGACCTGTCATCTCTTATTTCTATTACATGAGATCTCCATAAAGAGGACCTGTCATCTCTTATTTCTATTACATGATCTCCATAAAGAGGACCTGTCATCTCTTATTTCTATTACATGAGATCTCCATAAAGAGGACCTGTCATCTCTTATTTCTATTACATGAGATGTCTCCATAAAGAGGACCTGTCATCTCTTATTTCTATTACATGAGATCCCCATAAAGAGGACCTGTCATCTCTTATTTCTATTACATGATCTCCATAAAGAGGACCTGTCATCTCTTATTTCTATTACATGATCTCCATAAAGAGGACCTGTCATCTCTTATTTCTATTACATGATCTCCATAAAGAGGACCTGTCATCTCTTATTTCTATTACATGGGATCTCTCCATAAAGAGGACCTGTCATCTCTTATTTCTATTACATGATCTCCATAAAGAGGACCTGTCATCTCTTATTTCTATTACATGAGATCTCCATAAAGAGGACCTGTCATCTCTTATTTCTATTACATGAGATCTCCATAAAGAGGACCTGTCATCTCTTATTTCTATTATATGAGATCTTCATAAAGAGGACCTGTCATCTCTTATTTCTATTACATGAGATCTCTCCATAAAGAGGACCTGTCATCTCTTATTTCTATTACATGGGATCTCTCCATAAAGAGGACCTGTCATCTCTTATTTCTATTACATGAGATCTCCATAAAGAGGACCTGTCATCTCTTATTTCTATTACATGAGATGTCTCCATAAAGAGGACCTGTCATCTCTTATTTCTATTACATGAGATCTCTCCATAAAGAGGACCTGTCATCTCTTATTTCTATTACATGAGATCTCCATAAAGAGGACCTGTCATCTCTTATTTCTATTACATGGGATCTCCATAAAGAGGACCTGTCATCTCTTATTTCTATTACATGAGATCTCTCCATAAAGAGGACCTGTCATCTCTTATTTCTATTACATGAGATCTCCATAAAGAGGACCTGTCATCTCTTATTTCTATTACATGAGATCTCCATAAAGAGGACCTGTCATCTCTTATTTCTATTACATGAGATCTCCATAAAGAGGACCTGTCATCTCTTATTTCTATTACATGAGATCTCCATAAAGAGGACCTGTCATCTCTTATTTCTATTACATGAGATCTCTCCATAAAGAGGACCTGTCATCTCTTATTTCTATTACATGAGATCTCCATAAAGAGGACCTGTCATCTCTTATTCCTATTACAAGGGACGTTTCCATTCCTTGTAATAAGTTATTTTAAAAAAAATTTAAAGGGACAGTGTTCAATAAGAAAAAATAATAATCTAAAGCACCCCCATCCCTCCAAGCTCGCGTTCAGAAGCGAACGCATACGCAAGTTGCGCACACATATGTTAGCAGTGTTCGCACCACACATCTGAGATATCGCCGCAATCGTTAGAGTGATGGCAATAATTCTAGCACTAGACCTCCTCTGTAATTCTAAACGGGCAATTTGTAAAGGCGTTTAAAGCGTCGCCTATTGAGATTTTTAAGTACTGTAGTTTGTCACCATTCCACGAGTGTGTGCAATTTGAAAGCGTGAAATGTTAGGTATTTACTCGGCGTATCATCTTTCACATTATGCAAACAAATTGGGGTAAATATTGTGGTTTTTGTGTTTTTTTTTTTTTTTTTTTTTTTTTTTTTTTTGCTTTTGCAGAACCACTGCGCAAATATTGTGTGACATTAAAAAAAAAAATTGCAACAATCGCTATTTTATTCTCAAGGGTCTCTGCTAAAAAAAATGTATGTTTGGGAATTCTAAGTCATTTTCTAGCAAAAAATAC
This sequence comes from Aquarana catesbeiana, assembly GCF_042186555.1. NCBI lineage: Eukaryota > Metazoa > Chordata > Amphibia > Anura > Ranidae > Aquarana > Aquarana catesbeiana. The sequence continues at coordinate 3,587,868 of NC_133336.1, forward strand.
TGATTTAAATTTGTAAACAAAAAGTGCCAGAAAAGTCTGGTCAGCAGGGAGTTAAATAAGGACCGGGTAAATCCTCCAAACATGTCAACCAAAAAGAGCAAAGGGCGCCACCATCTGAGTGTAGCAATTTATTCTAAACAAATAAAAGGACTTTTATGCACTTGCATGTAATAGAAAACATCAGGCACATCACCCCCCCCCATTGGAGCAGCTGGATATCACATGCTTAGTGAACGTCAGGAAGCGGCTGCGGGCATGGCTACGCATTTCAGGCCATAAACACGCTCCTTTCTCGAACCTTTAATTGCTACACTCAGATGGTGGCGCCCTTTGCTCTCTTTGTTGTCAGTATTCTTCGTCCTGGCTGCACAGAGAACTGATGGTTGTCCGGAAATGAGCGGTGAAGTCATTGGGTTTTGTTCTGTGTTGACAGTTGGTGAAAGGTCTCCAGCTAGAACTGAACCGTCTCTACACCCTGTTCTGCTCCCGGAACCCGGAGTTCGAGGAAAAAGGCGGGAAAGTCTCCATCGTGTCGCACTCGCTGGGCTGCGTGATCACGTATGACATCATGACGGGCTGGAATCCGGTGCACCTCTATGAGCAGCTGGAGCAGCACGAGCACGAGGAGGAGGAGACAGAGGAGCATTGGATCAGTTACGAGGAGCAGCATCTGCTCAGAGAACTCCTCTTGACTAAACAACGGTCAGTGGACACGGAGGAGGTCACGTGACTCCTAGAAGACCTTGTTCTCCAGAGCGATGGAGGTCGATCGGCTTTCACTGTTCATCCACCCATTTCCGAGATTTACCAAAACTTTTCTCTTTTGTTGTCCATTTGTACAGATTAAAAGAACTGGAAGATCGATTGCAGGGACTGAAGAATTCCTTGTCGACGACTCCGGCCTTAAAATTTAAGGTTAGTAGATTCGTGCAGCATAAACGTCCGTTATCTCGCCATCTGTCGATGATCACCATCTCTGCCCCCCCCCACACACAGGATTTAATCTGCGTTCTATTTCGGGACAAGGTGATACCCCCCCCCACCCCCCGGGGCGTGAAGTCTGAGTTTGATTTGTTCTTCACCAGAGTTCCTGATAGGAAAGATGGGCCGGAAATCCTTGAGGTCCCTGGTTTTGTCTAGGCTGCAAATTAGCACCAAGTTATAGCCCTCAGGATCACCCCACCAAGGGGTTTCTGGGATAGAAGGGCCATAGTGCAGAGACTTTTCATGATGTGGTAGGCAAGACAATAGTTGGGTCCAGGCAGGGGTCATGGCAGGCAGCAAACAAATTAATAAAGTAGTCAGGTGCAGGCAGGAGTTGTGGCAGGCAGCAAACAGTGGTCAGATCTGGGCAGGGGTTGTGGCAGGCAGCAAACAGTGGTCAGGTCTGGGCAGGGGTTGTGGCAGGCAGCAAACAGTGGTCAGGTCTGGGCAGGAGTTGTGGCAGGCAGTAAACAGTGGTCAGGTCTGGGCAGGGGTTGTGGCAGGCAGCAAACAGTGGTCAGATCTGGGCAGGGGTTGTGGCAGGCAGCAAACAGTGGTCAGGTCTGGGCAGGGGTTGTGGCAGGCAGCAAACAGTGGTCAGGTCTGGGCAGGAGTTGTGGCAGGCAGTAAACAGTGGTCAGGTCTGGGCAGGGGTTGTGGCAGGCAGCAAACAGTGGTCAGGTCTGGGCAGGGGTTGTGGCAGGCAGCAAACAGTGGTCAGGTCTGGGCAGGGGTTGTGGCAGGCAGCAAACAGTGGTCAGGTCTGGGCAGGGGTTGTGGCAGGCAGCAAACAATAAAATGGTCAGGTTTGGGCAGGGGTTGTGGCAGGCAGCAATCTATTAAATAGTCGGGCCTGGGCAGGGGTTGTGGCAGGCAGTAAACAATAAAATGGTCAGGTCTGGGCAGGGTTTGTGGCAGGCAGCAAACAAAGTGGTCAGGTGCGGGTAGGTATTGTGGCAGGTAGAAAACTTAGTAGTCGGATGCAGGCAGGGGTCGTGGCAGGCAGAAAATCTCACTCCAAATCTCCTGAGACTAGCAGTGCCCATAGTTCTGCTCAACACCTCTACATGTTCCCTGTCAGATAATGCTCTTTTTTTTTGGGTCCACTTTAAGCCAGAGTTTTAGGTCCCCCTATTATAAATGAACATAGGATTTGTGGGGTAGTCGGGGTGAGGTTATTGGGAAGTAAGTTCTCCTTTTACATTTTGATCGTGATTTCTCTTGATCTGTTTAGGTTGAGAATTTCTTCTGCATGGGATCACCTTTAGCGGTCTTCTTGGCGCTGCGCGGCATCCGTCCCGGAAATAGTGGAACTCAAGATCATATTTTGCCTCGAGCCATTTGTAACCGTTTGTGTAATATCTTTCACCCAGCAGACCCAGTGGTAAGTGGCCGCTCATCTCATTGTATCCAGCAGGGGGCAGCTCTGTTCATTAAAGGGAACCATTCATAACAGGGCTAATGTCCGGTATTCAGTCTGTAGTCATGCAGCCTTACCTATCTCACATCTACACCGATCAGCCGTAACTATGACCACCCACCTAATATTGAGTAGGCCCCCTCTTTTTCTGCCAAAACAGCCCCAACCCGTTGAGGCATGGACTCCGCTAGACCTCTGAAGGTATGCTGTGATATCTGGCACCAAGCCCTCAGTAGCAGATACTTTTAAGGCTCGGTTTCCACTAGTGCGACTTGGGACTGCAAAGTCGCATGACAAGTTGTTCCCTATGATTTCCATTGAGTACCAATCATATCTATGCGACTTCAGAATAGTTCCTGCACTACTTTGGTCCCACTTTGATGCGACTTGAGGTCCATAAACCTCAAGAATACACAGGCATTGTTTCCAGTCGCGGCAAAAAAATCGCACAACTTTCAGGTCCCAATAGTGAAAACCTGGCCTAAGTTCTGTAAGTTGGGAGGTGGGTCCTCCATGGATCGCACTTTTCCAGCACGTCCACAGATGCTAGATTTGGATTGAGATCTGGAGTCAACACCTCAAACTTGTTGTGTCCCTCAAACCATTCTTGAATTCCTCAGACCCAGCCACCTTCTTCCATTGCTCCGTGCTCCAGTTCTGATGTTGACGTGACCATTGTAGGGGCTTTTGGCTGTCGACACGGGTCAGTATGGACACCCTTGACCGGTCCGTGTCTACACAGCCCCATACACCACAACCTGCAATGTTCTGTGTGTTCTGACACATTTTTATCAGAACCAGCATTACTTTCTGAGCAATTTGAGCTCCAGTACCTCTTCTATTGGATCAGAACTACACGGGCCAGCCTTCCCTCCCTATCTCCATCAATGAGCCCTCCCCATCTCCATCAATGAGCCCTCCCCATCTCCATCAATGAGCCCTCCCCATCTCCATCAATCAGCCCCCCCCCCCCACCTCTGTCAATTAGCCTTTCCTCCCCACCTCCATCAATGAGCCTTCCCTCCCCACCTCCATCAATGAGCCTCCCCTCCCCCACCTCTGTCAATTAGCCTTTCCTCCCCACTTCCATCAATGAGCCTTCCCTCCCCACCTCCATCAATGAGCCTCCCCTCCCCCACCTCTGTCAATTAGCCTTTCCTCCCCACTTCCATCAATGAGCCTCCCCTCCCCCACCTCGATCAATGAGCCTCCCCTCCCCCACCTCCATCAACGAGCCTTCTTCCCTCCCCCACCTCCATCAATGAGCCTTCTTCCCTCCCCCACCTCCATCAAGGAGCCTTCTTCCCTCCCCCACCTCCATCAAGGAGCCTTCTTCCCTCCCCCACCTCCATCAATGAGCCTTTTTCTCTCCCCCACCTCCATCAATGAGCCTTTTTCTCTCCCCCACTTCCATCAATGAGCCTTCTTCCCTCCCCCACCTCCATCAAGGAGCCTTCTTCCCTCTCCCTCCTCCATCAAGGAGCCTTCTTCCCTCCCCCACCTCCATCAAGGAGCCTTCTTCCCTCCCCCACCTCCATCAAGGAGCCTTCTTCCCTCCCCCACCTCCATCAAGGAGCCTTCTTCCCTCCCCCACCTCCATCAAGAAGCCTTCTTCCCTCCCCCACCTCCATCAAGGAGCCTTCTTCCCTCCCCCACCTCCATCAAGGAGCCTTCTTCCCTCCCCCACCTCCATCAACGAGCCTTCTTCTCTCCCCCACCTCCATCAACGAGCCTTCTTCCCTCCCCCACCTCCATCAATGAGCCTTCTTCCCTCCCCCACCTCCATCAATGAGCCTTCTTCCCTCCCCCGCCTCCATCAATGAGCCTGCTTCCCTCCCCCACCTCCATCAATGAGCCTTCTTCCCTCCCCCACCTCCATCAATGAGCCTTCTTCCCTCCCCCACCTCCATCAACGAGCCTTCTTCCCTCCCCCACCTCCATCAACGAGCCTTCTTCTTTCCCCCACCTCCATCAACGAGCCTTCTTCCCTCCCCCACCTCCATCAACGAGCCTTCTTCTTTCCCCCACCTCCATCAACGAGCCTTCTTCCCTCCCCCACCTCCATCAACGAGCCTTCTTCCCTCCCCCACCTCCATCAACGAGCCTTCTTCTTTCCCCCACCTCCATCAACGAGCCTTCTTCCCTCCCCCACCTCCATCAACGAGCCTTCTCTCTCCCCCACCTCCATCAATGAGCCTGCTTCCCTCCCCCACCTCCATCAGTGAGCCTTCTTCTCTCCCTAACCTCCATCAGTGAGCCTTCTTCCCTCCCTCATCTCCATCAATGAGCCTTCTCTGAGCTGAGGGTAAAGGTGATGGACTGGCCAAGCATGTCTCCAGACCTAAACCCTATTAATCATCTGTGGGACATCCTCAAACAGAAGGTGGAGGAGCGCAAGGTCTCTAACATCCACCAGCTCTGTGATGTCCTCATGGAGGAGGGGAAGAGGACTCCAGTGACAACCTGTGAAGCTCTGGTGACCTCCATGCCCAAGAGGGTTAAGGCAGTGCTGGAAAATAATGGTGGCCACACAAAATATTGACACTTTGGGCCCAATTTGGAGATTTTCACTTAGGGGTGTACTGACTTTTGTGAGATATTTAGTGTGTGTGTGTGTGTGTGTGTGTGTATCAATTGGATTTCTTCACTATAGAGATACATATGGGTCACCACAGTGGAAGGGTCTACCACCAATAAGACATAAGGTGGCTTTCCAGAACATGTTGACCCAATTGGCTTATTCCTAATGGGTCTAAACAGGCAGTGGTGTTGAACACCTGGTACAGAATTGCCACTCCACTCACCACCGGACAAACTTTGAAACACTTGGGGGGGGGGGGAATCGACTTCCACCATAAATATTGCATCAAAATCGCACACAGCTATGCAGGACCATCAAAGCCGAATTCAGAGGTGGATAAATCCTCTCACCATCCCTCCATTAACACCTGAATCCAGAGAGGAAAAACAGAAAACTCGATATAGTGTAAAACCTTACGGCAAAAGTTTAATTCAAAATAATGTAGAACAATCACATTTCAGCAGATATAAAAGCGCATATCAGAATATTCCTTCTAGACATCAAGACAGGACACAATGGCATAATTGGGACTAGAAGCTGGCGCGTTTCGTCTTAGACATTATCTGGGGTCTGGTGGGGATTGCTGGGCCTTCCCATTAATCCCAGCCACCCTCATCTGTCCTGCAGAGGTTTCGCCTCAGTGTGCGCAGAGCTCAGAGAATTCTTCCTCCTATGTGATGGCCTCCATGCCTGGCAATGAGTGTTGGATTGTGAGGGAGTGTCACATATACCCCCTGAGAACCCTGGTCATTCTATGTGCTCTTATGGGGGCTAGGGAGAGCGGGCGATCGTGCATACAGTCACCTGGGCAGCACTTTATTTGAACGACCAATCACAAGTCGCCAGCATTTTCATATGGCAGGTGGGAAGATCCTTAACCTCAAACTGTGAACGATACTTTCTATTTGCTCCTACAGGAGGACTAAATGTACAATCTGAGGGGGAGGGGGGAGTTAAAGGGTTGCTTTAAACTGCATGGGTGAAATGCATGAGTGACCCGGTCACCTGCCCATTCGTGGCTGAGGCTACAAGGTCTCATTAGGATCTATATCCACAGGACAGTCCTATACTGGTCAGAGGATTTATCCAGATGACATTTACATTTTTATCATTTGCTGAGGGACACAGGAAGTGTTTAACCTTTTTGGATTATACTGCCACCTACAGGAGGATAGGAAACTGGCAAGCAAAAAAGCCTGTAAGCCAGCCCAGGATAACCCCTCCCCCTACCAGCATGCCTCAGCTTTTTGCTAGTGTCCCAGCAGGATGGTTGTCTCTTCTACAACTCTGCTGTGTTAAAGAGTAACTTCTTTTTCTTTTTTTTTTTTCCTCCTTTTTCATTTTTTGTTGGTTGTGTCTGACTACAGCTCTTCAGTGCCGTCGTCCTCTCCTGGCTTTTGGAGCACCGCTTCTGGACCCCACCAGACTGGACATTGCACAGCCAGCCTGGACCACAAACGGGGTTCATCTTGTGCTGCTTTTCATAGAGTAATGAGGGTAAAAGTCGGCAGCGGAGTGTTTACCAGGTCCAGAGGCATTGCCTTCACTTTGTTGAGTAGGCTGGTTGGACTGAACACCGGGAGATACTTTGTTTGCACGATTCCAGTGCCTTTCATTTTCTTGTTGCCTCCAGTTTCACCATCGAAGGAGTGAACACAAGGGAACTTAAATAAAAGGGAACGGGAAGGCGCTTCTAAGTGCAGTATTCCAACAGTATTTTGATTGCATAAACTATTAAAAACACTTACAAAACCCAGTGATAAACAGGCATGTCAGTAGAATACTCTTGGTTCCTGGTTCCAAACCTAGCCTTCACAAGGAGAAGCCGACCAGCAGCGGCATGTGGGGAGAGCGATGAGGGCAAGATGGCCGCCTTACTTCCAGAACCATTGTGGAGCAACTTTTGGCAGAAGCGCCCCTTTCCCCCACTCCTTCCTGAGTGCTGATGTCATCTGTTGGCTGGAATGTTGCTCTCAATCCCATCATTCAGCATATGTTGATATGTTGTCTAATACTACTGCCAGCCTACAGTGACCCTGTCCACCTCCGACCCCCATCAGACACAGGCGATCGGGTTGTGAGTAGCTGATGCTTTGCCTCGTACCTCGAGTGTAGTTCCATTATTGGCACAGGGTGACAACATGTCTGTATCTGGGCACAGGCTCGGTATCTACGGGATGTGAATCTTTAGTTTCATTCTCAACACCTGTTAGTTCTCAGAACATTGACACCTTTGGTGTGGTGCCTTTATCTGACATCCCCATTGTGAGACACTTGGCCCCCCCAGGAAAAGAGAAGTTACTGGGGGCCCTAGTAGGCAACATCGCCCCAAAGAGCTTAATGTAAGATCTGTCTGGATCTGGCCTTGGCAGGGTCCAGCACAGGAACCTGTAGGCTGTAAACAAACTCCTCGCTGGAAGGACTCGTAGCACGTTTGCCCCTGACCCCTCAGCATTCAATCGGGGGTTATACTTCTCCTCTTCTTTGCAGGGTTTGGGCATTGTGGGACCTTCCTGTTAGAAGAGGCACCTCTTCTCCACCTTTTTGTCTACCTCAGCTCCTTTCCCTGCTGCTGTGGGTCTAGTTCAGGTACCATCTGTCTGTATTGTGGACTAGGGAATTCCTGGCAGGATCACTCGGCTGTCTCATTTAGTGGCCGCTACGAATTTCTCTTCTCATTTCTAGAAGACTTTTTTCATTGGAGAGTTATTTTCTTCAGGTCTGCATTCTGATTTCCAGGAAAATGTGGTCCCTCCTTTGTGGGATTCTGCTCTGGGCAGGTCTCCTGGCTCAGACACCTTGGGATACCCATCTAGGTACTGCTGGGTTTTCTCCTGAAGCAGTAGGAGTCCTTCCTACATCAGCAGAGGTAGCCTGGTTGTGGATGGTACTGTGGATTTCGGTCTTACCCATGCTGATACCCTAAACGGGAGATCTAGAAACAAATTCCTTCTGATTAGCCTCCTGATACAGGTATCTTCAGGAACAGGAAATGCCTTGAGGACTCCATGGAACCTGTCCACCTGCGGTTTGGCCCATCTCCCTTGGTGGATCAGTAGGTATGTGGAGGCATTTCTGGCACTATTCCCTGTCCTGCGTTCACTCAGGCAAGTATTCCTTGCTGCCCTGATAAGGCTCCTGTCCATGTTTTATCGATCCTTTTTGCTTCTTTGGATCTGAGGTGTCTGGAGCATTCTTTGCCCTGTGACTCTTTATCAGGGTTAGGTAGACTCTTTCAGCAGGTATACCTCTTACAGCTTCCTCCAGAGGTGCATTTTGCATCACTGGTGAATGTCTGGGTTATTCCCAGCTCCCTCAGGGATGTAACCCACCTCACCAGGTTATGGTTAGGCTCTAGATGTCCTCTCCTGCCTGCACTTGTTGGGAGTGTTCCCATCCATCTTCAGTGGTGCTGACTTTGTGGGGTCAAATACTGGGTTCTCTGCTGGGGTCATGTTCACACTTCTTGCAGGTTGCGGTCATTGTCACTCCAGAGTTCTTCCTGAAGTTCTGGTGAGTCCTACCTTGGCCAAGTGATTGTCTGACTAGGTCTCCAGACTGTCATGTGAGTAAGGGTAGTAAAGGTTTAGAGCCTTTCTTTTAGACCGGCTGGTCTTGTCCTACAAGGACCTCTTTCCCAGTTTTCTTGTCTGCTACCTGATTCTACCAGGAACTTGTTCCTTTCCATGTTACCTGTGTTGATTTCTTCCCAATCGGGAATTCATTATTATCACATATTTTGGTGAGTTCAGGTTTTGCAGCTTCTCCCTTGGCCTATAAGTTCAGCGTTCTCCTATGTATTGATTCCTTCCTCTCCGGTGTTTGACCGTTTCGTCTTGGGCATCCAGTTGATTCTCCTTGTCCTGCTTTATTGGCAGGTTTCCCTGTTGGGAAGGAAGCTTCTCCTCTCCTGGTATCCTTCAGGTGGCTCTTGGGCTGCAGGTGGTCACTAGGTCTGTTTTGTGGGGCATTTTAATATGTTGGAAGATGCCCACCCCTCAGGTGAGCTGCTTTTGGACATCCCCACAGTATAGGACGCCTCTGTTCATTTTTGTACTCTCCTTAAAATACTTTTCTTGGAGTCCATTGAGGGACGAAGGTCCCACCATTCTGTTTTTTTGGTCATGCTCCGCTACTGCTTGCTACAAACCTTGGCATGCTGGGAGGGGGAGGGGATTATCTGGGCTAGCCTAGATTTTTGTTTGCCAGTGTCCAAATCCTCCCTTAGGTGGCAGTATAACCTGAAAGTATATCACTTCCCGAACCAATCGATTGACTCCTAAAATCCCATTATTGGACACATGGTAGAATATTATAGAGGGAAATAATGTGGCATTGATTTGTATGTATGGATAAGCAGGCTGAACTCTTCCTGATCTCTCTGGTTCTCCTCAGGCCTACAGATTGGAACCATTAATACTGAAGCACTACAACAACATCTCACCGGTCCAGATCCACTCGTCCAACACCACCAACCCTGTCCCTTACAAACAGGTGAGACCGGTTCTCATCAACCCATCCAAAGATACTACCTCAGTGTCCGACACCGAAAGCATACCGAGCCCCAGCACATCGCCGGTTCTGCCCCGACGGCACTACGGAGAGTCCATAACAAACATCGGCAAAGCAAGTATATTAGGTGAGTGTTTGCCATGACTCCCAGAATGCAGCATAATGGGGATTGATGCTGCTAATTATCAGATGGAGTATAAACCGGGAAACTTCCACATCAAACCCCACTCCAGCAAAACTTGATTTTATGAGGGTGAGAGCCTCTGACGGGTTTTTATTGCGGTCTGTGTAGGTAAGGAGGAGGTTTACCGCGCTTTTCATCCGTCACACCTAAAAAAAATAAATACGTGGTTATTAGAATCATTAGACACTAATAAAAAAACCCCAATAAAATTAGAAACACGAGTCGAGTCCCCACCAGAGTTCCTCCTACATGTGTGTGTGTCCCCCCCCCCCCCACGCCCCCCAGATTCCCTTCTTGCATTACATGTTGTTCCCCCTTGTGTGAAGGTCTCTCCTCTAGAATCCTACCTTTATAGGTGTGTCCTCACCAGAGTCCCTCCTTACATGGGAGTCCCCACTTACATGAGAATACCCCCCCCCCCCCCCTTGCATGATGGTCTCCTCCCACCCAGAGCCCCCCTTGCATGGAGGGTTCTGCCCCCCAAGATTTCCTCCTTGCATGAGGGTTCTGCCCCCCAAGATTTCCTCCTTGCATGAGGGTTCTGCCCCCCCAGTTTTCCTCCTTGCATTGGGGTTCTACCCCCCCCCCCCCCCCGATTTCCTCCTTGCAATGAGGTTTCTGCCCCCCCCCCAGATTTCCTCCTTGCATGTGGGTTTTGCCCCCCCCCCAGCCAGATTTCCTCCTTTGTATGAGGGTTCTGCCCCCCCCCCCCCCCCCCCCCAAAATTTCCTCCTTGCATGTGGGTTTTGCCCCCCCCCCCCCAGCCAGATTTCCTCCTTTGTATGAGGGTTCTGCCCCCCCCCCCCCCCCCCCCAAAATTTCCTCCTTGCATGAGGGTTCTGCCCCCAAGATTTCCTCCTTGTATGGGGTGTCCCCCCTTGACTCTCACCCCCATTTTGCATAAGAGCCTTCCCCTTGCATTAGGGTCCCACAAACCCCCCACTTCCCTAGAAGCTCAGTCTTGCATTTAGGTAACCTCTTACATAAGAGGACTTGATAAAATTCTTGCAGCGCGTCTGATTTGGCCCTCGGGACACAATTTGGATTCCCTGCAGTAAATTGTATGTAGACCTTACGTTTTTAATTGTTTTTTTTTTTTGCGTACCTTCAGTTTGTGATTGAACTGCGCAGCAGACAACTGAAGTAGCTCCCATGGCAGGCTGGTAATGCTGCTGCTCATTAAAAAGGCAATGGCTTGGCGTTGTCGGCCTGTCATGGGAAGTGCTGTCACTGGCAGCATCCCAAGGCGTTCACTAAATGTATTTGTATTAGAAATCTGTATAGAGTGCAGCATAAAGCCGTAAAAGGGGAATGCATAGACTGTGAATGTGACATCCTGCATAATCTATTCCAGCCACTAGGTGGCAGTCTGTGTCTGTAGGTCTCATTCTGTGTCTCTGCCTGCAGGTGCCGCCAGTATCGGGAAGGGTCTGGGGGGAATGCTGTTCTCAAGATTTGCACGTTCTAGTGCAGCCAACTACGAAGTAAAAGAAACCGCCGAGGGGGAGGACAAAAAATCAATACAAAGCCAGAGCACGACCACAACGTCTCTTCCGCACAGCATCTCCGGATCTCTGGACCCTGCAGGTTGGTCTTCAGGTCTGATCCTCATCTACTTAGTCCTGTAGAAGCTGCAGGGAGAGCAAACCTTCCTTTCTCTCTATAACTGCTGCCAGAGGGGTGAAGAGACCATCTGTGTGCGTTTATAAAGAGCTGAGGACCCTCTCTGGCCATTGAAGCTAATGCAGCGTCATCTGTGCTCCATTAACTTCAATGGAAGGCGGGTCTAAAAGACTTCCGATTTCTCATAATATATGAAAAAAATTGGAAGTGGAACCTGTTAAAATATTAAAAAATACATTTTGTTCCCTGTGTGTTTTTATAAAGTATTTGTAAAAAAAAAACAACGCCCAAGCGTTTAAACCCCACTCCCAAAAAAATAAATAAAATTGCGCCTGACCTGCCCGGCCGGTGTATGAAAACGTTGTTTCAGATGTAGACGTTTCATATCCCTGTGCATATTGCAGTGAGATCAATAATTAATAATTCTGGGCCCGTTATTCACAATGAACACTAAACTGATGATCTGGGGGGGGCATTTTAGGCGTCACCTATGGAGATTATAAGGGACTGAAGTTTGGTGGTGTTTTGCAGAACGCACACATTTAACGTAAATGTATTCTTTACTGAAATTACATGCTTATCCATTTGCCTTCCCGGGCACTTTTACCCCCTTCCTGCCCAGGCCAATTTTCAGCTTTCAGCGCTGTTGCACTTTGAATGACAATTACGCGGTCATACAACACTGTACTCATAGGACATTGTTATTTTTTCACACAAATAGAGCTTTCTTTTGGTGGTAATTAATCACTGCTGGGTTTAAAATTTTTTGCTACATGAACGAAAAAAAAGGGATAAAATTTTGCAAACGGGTCATTTTTCTCCTTCACTGGTGTGCGCTGATGGGACGGCACTGGTGGGGCGGCGCTGGTGTGCGCTGATGGGACGGCACTGGTGGGGCGGCGCTGGTGTGCGCTGATGGGACGGCACTGATGGGCGCTGGTGGGGCGGCGCTGATGGGGCGGCACTGGTGGGGCGGCACTGGTGTGCGCTGATGGGACGGCACTGGTGGGACGGCACTGATGGGCGCTGATGGGACGGCACTGATGGGCGCTGATGGGACGGCACTGGTGGGATGGCGCTGATGTGCGCTGATGGGACTGCGCTGATGGGATGGCGCTGATGGGCGCTGGTGGAGCAGCACTGATGGGCGCTGGTGGGGTGGCACTGATGTGCGCCACTGATAAGAAAGCAGTGATGAGGCGCTAATGGGCAGCACTAGGTGGCACTGATGGACAGAACTAATGGGCAGCACTAGGTGGCACTGATGGACAGAACTAATGGGCAGCACTAGGTGGCACTGATGGACAGAACTAATGGGCAGCACTAGGTGGCACTGATGGGTGGCACTGATAATCAGTGTAGATGTTCCTTTTGGAGAAGCCGGTTATCGTCTCTCTTCTCTGATCCTCATGCTGTCAGCGTGAGGAGAAGAGTGCCCAATGCCAGCATCTGTGATCAGCTGTGATTGGACACAGTTCATCACGTAGTAAAGAGCCACTGATTGGCTCTTTACCTCCAATATGTGATCAGTGTCCTCAGAACACTACGATCAGAGCGCCCATGCAGCGAGTGCGATCGCAAGATGCTGTCAGATGACGGCATCCTAGAACCAGACGACCGCACTGTAGCCGTCATTGGTTTATAGTGCGATCGACAAGTGGTTAATAAAATGTTGATGAAATATATTGTGTAACATAAAAAATTTGAGCTGTCACTATTTTATTCTCCAGGGTTTCTGCTTTCAGAAATGATATCGTGTTTGGGGGGGGGGGGGGGGGGGGTTCCGTAATCTTCAGGACTAAAATGATTTTAAATGTCTGCAAAAACTGCTCCTGGCAACGAAAGGGTTAAACGTTTCCTGTGCTGCCCATTGTCTCTGTAGTGTTGTATGGATGTGATTGTGAATGGGCTCTGATAGAAGCTCTCTGTAGCTTGCACTGATGAGCCTCGGTCTGATAAGATCCATACGTAGGAGATGAGTGGTTGGGCCGATCCCTGTAGAGGAGGAAATGAGATCAGTGTTGGGACTCGGCCCAGTATTGTCTCTTCATTAAGATTCTCATCATCTGTTCAGAGCGTTGTGCGCGTCCGTCCACGTGAAGGGTCGTCGCCCTATGAACAGCGAGCAATCACATCTTCAGACATTCATTTTAGGTGATCTTAAAGAGCAACTCCGACTATAAATACAATGAATGGAATACATCGGGCGTGTCTCCATCCTTCACCAAAATCGTGCCGGACTTCATGTCCTTCCACACCCAGTCCTGCACATTCTTCTTCTTTCTTCTTTCTTCTTTCTTCTTTCTTCTTTCTTCTTTCTTCTTTCTTCCTTCTTCTTTCTTCTTTCTTCTTCTTCTTTCTTCTTTCTTCTTCTTCTTTCTTCTTTCTTCTTTCTTCTTCTTCTTTCTTCTTCTTCTTTCTTCCTTCTTCTTTCTTCTTTCTTCTTTCTTCTTTCTTCTTTCTTCTTTCTTCTTTCTTCTTCTTCTTTCTTCTTTCTTCTTTCTTCTTTCTTCTTCTTCTTTCTTCTTCTTCTTTCTTTTTTCTTTCTTTCTTCTGTCTTCTTTCTTCTTCTTCTTCTTCTTCTTCTTTCTTCTTTTTTTCCTTCATTCTTCTTCTTCTTCTTTCTTCTTTCTTTTTTCTTTCTTTCTTCTTTCTCCTCTTTCTTTTTTTTTTTTTTTTTTTATAAATATATTTTTGTAGTCTGTAATATCTAACCATCTCTTGTGGTTATTATTTGTTTTTTTTTTTCATTTTCAGCATTTCAATAAAAATCAAAATATTATCTTAAAATATAAATAGAGCAAAAAAGAAAAAAGTAGGGGAAAAAAGAGCGAAAACAAAAAGAGAAAAGGGGGGGGAGGGATCTACGACCAATGTAAATATAGAACTGTTGAGAAGGCGCAGAAGCTATAAGGTTAATCAATATTAATAAGTCGTACTCTGATTTACCATCGGGGTCTGTTATCATTTTATAACTTCTCCTGCAGATTCTGATTTGTCCGCAGCTTTAGCGTCTGATTCTGAGTTACTCCAGGCCTTAACCAATGAGTTTACACCCCATCCCCCCCATCCCCGATGTGCCACAGTCTACTGCTATTACCCCCCAAAAAAAACCACTCGGTCTTCTGTTCTTTTCCGGGTGGATGTTTCAAGAAACAAGATCGGCCGTCAGAACATCAGGATTGAACAATCGATCAGATATAGATCCCATCGTTTTGCAGACGCTATAACTTTCCTACAGATTAATCAATATACACTTATTGGGATTTTTTTTTTTTTACCAAAGAAAAGTAGCGGAATACATTTTGACCTAAATTTATGAAGAAATTCGATTTTCTTGGATATGTTTTAAGTAGAAAATCTAATGGTTTTTTTTTGTTGTTTTTTTCAAATACCACCAAAAGAAATCTCTATGTGAAAATAATGATGATAATCAATATTCACTTATTGGGGATTTTTGTTTTTACCAATGACGTGTAGCGGAATCCATTTTGGCCTCTATTTTTTGAAGAAATTTTATTTTAATGGATGTTTTATAACAAAGCGGAAAACTGTTTTGTTTTTTTGTTGTTTTGTTTTTTTTGTTGTGTTTTTTTTGTTGTTTTTGGGGGTTTTTTTGTTTTTTTTTTTTAATTTTTGGTCTTTTTCTTTTTTTATTTAAAAAAAAAAAAATCCCAGAGGGGATCAAATACCACCAAAAGAAAATTCCATTGTGTGAAAAGTGTACAGAGTTACATGACCGCGCAATTACCAGTTATAATAGTGCAGTGCTGAATAGTGCAAAAAAGAAAAAAAGGCCTCGTCATGAAGGGGGGTAAAACTATCCGGAGGTCAGGTGGTTGAGTTGTGTGACATTGACTTTCCATCTGATGGTGCCGGCAACGTTCCAGGCATAACCAATGACACCAATGGTCTGTAAGGCTGGCATTCTATCACTGTAATGGTCGCGTTCTTATTATTGACCGCCAACATAAGGGGCTTTCATGCCATGGACCTCCGCCCCTCCCCCAATGATTTGTTTTTTGGGAAGGGTTCTCAGAAACCTGAAGTTTTATTTTAGGGGTTCCTCTGGGTAAAAAGGTTGAGACCGGCTGTAATAGACGGAGAAAATGGTTTGTAGTCCAGATTAGGAGAGTGGCCTACGGTGACAACGAAGTCCTCTATACCAGGGGGTCTCTAAACCTTCTAAACCAGGGGTCATTGGGAGGAATACGTTGGGGGTCAGTGGCAGGGATAGCGCCCCATCGTTGGGGGTCAGTGGCAGGGATAGCGCCCCATCGTTGGGGGTCAGTGGCAGGGATAGCGCCCCATCGTTGGGGGTCAGTGGCAGGGATAGCGCCCCATCGCTGGGGGTCAGTGGCAGGGATAGCGCCCCATTGCTGGGGGTCAGTGGCAGGGATAGCGCCCCATTGCTGGGGGTCAGTGGCAGGGATAGCGCCCCATTGCTGGGGGTCATTGGCAGGGATAGCGCCCCATTGCTGGGGGTCAGTGGCAGGGATAGCGCCCCATCGTTGGGGGTCAGTGGCAGGGATAGCGCCCCATTGCTGGGGGTCAGTGGCAGGGATAGCGCCCCATTGCTGGGGGTCAGTGGCAGGGATAGCGCCCCATTGCTGGGGGTCAGTGGCAGGGATGGCGCCCCATCGCTGGGGGTCAGTGGCAGGGATGGCGCCCCATCGTTGGGGGTCAGTGGGAGGAATGGCGCCCCATCGTTGGGGGTCAGTGGGAGGAATGGCGCCCCATCGTTGGGGGTCAGTGGGAGGAATGGCGCCCCATCGTTGGGGGTCAGTGGGAGGAATGGCGCCCCATCGTTGGGGGTCAGTGGAGGAATGGCGCCCCATCGTTGGGGGTCAGTGGGGGGATAGCGCCCCATCGTTGGGGGTCAGTGGGGGGATAGCGCCCCATCGTTGGGGGTCAGTGGGGGGATAGCGCCCCATCGTTGGGGGTCAGTGGGGGGATAGCGCCCCATCGTTGGGGGTCAGTGGGGGGATAGCGCCCCATCGTTGGGGGTCAGTGGGGGGATAGCGCCCCATCGTTGGGGGTCAGTGAGAAGAATGGCGCCCCCATCTTTGGGGGGGGGTCATTGGGAAGAATAGCTCCCCATCGTTGGTGGTCACTGGGAGGAATGGTGCCCCATCGTTGGGGGTCAGTGGGGGGATAGCGCCCCATCGTTGGGGGTCACTGGGAGGAATAGCGCCCCATCGTTGGGGGTCAGTGGGAGGAATGGCACCCCATCTTTGGGGGTCAGTGGGAGGAATGGCACCCCATCGTTGGGGGTCAGTGGGAGGAATGGCGCCCCATCGTTGGGGGTCAGTGGGGGGATAGCGCCCCATCGTTGGGGGTCAGTGGGAAGAATGGCGCCCCATCTTTGGGGGGGTCATTAGGAAGAATAGCTCCCCATCGTTGGGGGTCACTGGGAGGAATAGCGCCCCATCGTTGGGGGTCAGTGGGAGGAATGGCACCCCATCTTTGGGGGTCAGTGGGAGGAATGGCGCCCCATCGTCGGGGGTCAGTTGGAGGAATGGCGCCCCATCGTTGGGGGTCAGTGGGAGGAATGGCGCCCCATCGTTGGGGGTCAGTGGGAGGAATGGCGCCCCATTGTTGGGGGTCAGTGGGGGGATAGAGCCCCATCGTTGGGGGTCAGTGCGAAGAATGGCGCCCCATCTTTGGGGGGGGTCATTGGGAAGAATAGCTCCCCATCGTTGGTGGTCACTGGGAGGAATGGTGCCCCATCGTTGGGGGTCAGTGGGGGGATAGCGCCCCATCGTTGGGGGTCAGTGGGAAGAATGGCGCCCCATCTTTGGGGGGGTCATTAGGAAGAATAGCTCCCCATCGTTGGGGGTCACTGGGAGGAATAGCGCCCCATCGTTGGGGGTCAGTGGGAGGAATGGCACCCCATCTTTGGGGGTCAGTGGGAGATATGGCACCCCATCGTTGGGGGTCAGTGGGAGGAATGGCGCCCCATCGTTGGGGGTCAGTAGTGGGGGGATAGCGCCCCATCGTTGGGGGTCAGTGGGAAGAATGGCGCCCCATCTTTGGGGGGGTCATTAGGAAGAATAGCTCCCCATCGTTGGGGGTCACTGGGAGGAATAGCGCCCCATCGTTGGGGGTCAGTGGGAGGAATGGCACCCCATCTTTGGGGGTCAGTGGGAGGAATGGCGCCCCATCGTTGGGGGTCAGTGGGAGGAATGGCGCCCCATCGTTGGGGGTCAGTGGGAGGAATGGCACCCCATCGTTGGGGGTCAGTGGGAGGAATGGCGCCCCATCGTTGGGGGTCAGTGGGAGGAATGGCGCCCCATCGTTGGGGGTCAGTGGGAGGAATGGCGCCCCATCGTTGGGGGTCAGTGGGGGGATAGCGCCCCATCGTTGGGGGTCAGTGGGAAGAATGGCGCCCCATCTTTGGGGGGTCATTAGGAAGAATAGCTCCCCATCGTTGGGGGTCACTGGGAGGAATAGCGCCCCATCGTTGGGGGTCAGTGGGAGGAATGGCGCCCCATCGTTGGGGGTCAGTGGGAGGAATGGCGCCCCATCGTTGGGGGTCAGTGGGAGGAATGGCGCCCCATTGTTGGGGGTCAGTGGGGGGATAGAGCCCCATCGTTGGGGGTCAGTGCGAAGAATGGCGCCCCATCTTTGGGGGGGTCACTGGGAGGAATAGCTCCCCACCGTTGGGGGTCAGCGGGAGGCATGGTGCCCCAAGGGCCAGAAAAAGGTCCGCAGTTGGGAGAACACGGCTCTATACATACATTGCAGTGAGCGTTGTCACCCAGGACAGGAAGTGTGGTATTCGTGGGAATCACCAGGTGAAAATAAAGAAAAGGAATGCAGCCACCACATATCTGGTGCAATATAATATATTTTTGGTTTTGGATACTGTAAATGACATGCACTCCTCTGTACCCCCTCCCCCTCCTCTCTTTAGCGGTATGAAGAGAGATATTATAATGATGATGTTTGTTTTATTTCAGCGGTGGAGTTGGAGCATCGGATCGATTTTGAGCTGCGCGAGGGATTGGTGGAGAGCAGATACTGGTCGGCCATGACGTCGCACACCGCCTACTGGTCATCCATGGACATTGCACTTTTCCTTCTGACGTTCTTGTACAAGGAGGCCCATCTGGAGGAGGAGGACAAGCTGGGGGTGGATGAGGTGTAGAGACGTCACCGGCTGGAGACTGTTGGGGGGGAACATGGCCGCGATTTGCGCATGTTTTGAATGTTCCGTTTTCGCAGAGCGCCATCGATGACCATAACACGCCGTTCCCATATTTCCTTCACTCCGCCTTCTCCTCCCCCTGACCTATCCCAGCAATAGAGTGTGAGGGGCCACACCCCCTTCCTGGCAATGGACGGCTTTGTACACCGCGGCGTGGGCAGGCGCGGCCAGCGCCGGTCACACGTCACGTTTTGTTGGTTTGCGAAGTTTGAGACTTCCTCTGAGAGGAGTAAAAATGTAAAGTAGTTCCGCAAATTTGAACAATTTGACATTCGAGTTGTTATTTTTCTTTAAATGTAATGTCTGTATGGAGGGGGGAAGATGGCGGCGCGTGCAACCTACGAATATTCACTTCCTGCAAGAGAGGGCCGGGGGGGGGGGGGGAAGGGGAGTAGTTCTTAGGGCTGAACTTTAAGAGGACCCTACATGAACTGCTAGATCTTATCCCTTCCCCCAGTCTGAGCTCCGCTGTACAGGGACTGCATGGGGCTGATACTGGGTCCCCCCCCCATACACACGCAGGATAACCCAAACACCCCCCCCGATGCACAAGCGGAGGTTTACTGCACTCCCCATATGAAGGAATTGGTAGAGAGGGGTGGATGACCCCCCCTCCCCCGGCACAAAGAACACAATACACACAGAGGATGACCCCATCCCCCCCCCCAAATATCTGTTTCTGGCAATAACCGGTTTTGTAGGAAGAAAGGTGAATCGATTTTTTTATTGCAACTTAAATGCAATTTCTTTTTTACTTATTTTCCCGAATCTTACAGAAATCAACAAAACGCGCCTCCTGACCGGCGTGGATCGTTCTGCCTTCCCTGCGGTGTTCCATGTAGTCTGTAAAGGCTCTTGAAGTATCCACTGTGGCTAATGCAGAATGTTCTAGTTCTGCCATCATGGGGGGGGCGGGGCGGATCTACGGTGATCTGTTGCTGCCAATTGGCGCAGAAGAGATCTTCTGTATCGGTCATACAATCTCTATACGTTGTTAGGGGGGCGGAGCTCTGCCCAGAACACGGTTGGTGGGAGGAGATTTTGCAATATTCTTTTTTTAGTTAGGTGCGGAGGACAGGCTGGGGGGGGGGGGGGGGTTGGTCTTCATAGCGGTTTATAGTGATTGGCTCAGTCGGCTGATTTCCAGCGAGTTCCAGCTCCACGAATATCCTCAGAGCTCAGGACCCTAAATTATGCAAATTCTGACTTTTGCAATGTCAGGCCTGGCTCCGCCCACTCCTACCCTTCCATTGCCACCTGTCGGGAGGGGAAGATCTCCTTCACACTTGTCTTGATCTCTGATGAGGAATCTGAATTCGGTTTTGGGGCGCTTGCAGAGCAGCCCCCCCCCCATTTACTTGGATAAGGGAATGGATGTAAAAATGTGGCTCAGCCCTGAGGTTTTACTCCCCCCAGTGTGAAGGAGCCCTTAGGAGAGGCGGGCCCAAACCTCGGCTTCATTTGCTGAGATCAGAATTTGAATATTTAAGTTCTGTGGGGGGGGGGGGGGCAGCATTTCAAAAGATCCCCTTCCACTTTCACCTCGGATTGCGTAACTCGCAGTGTCTGGAGGGGGACCCCCCCTCCCCCCCCCTTCTGTCCTAATCAGCCCTTTGTAGGTAACGGAGGCTGAAACTGACATGGAGTGCAAGCTCTTCTGCCGAAAGTTAAAAAGAAACAAAAAAAAGGAGCTGATTTTTAGAAGTAGATATTTTTATTTTCTGATGACTTCGGGTTTCTCCGGAGTTCTTTTTTAAAAAGTGAAACTTTGAGGAAGTGAAAATTCCCGGGACGTCACCTCCGGGGAGCGCTACATCCCAAAAACCGATTCATAGGATTTGAGTAAGACGGGGCGACTTCTCTAATGGGATTGGACGGTTCCGATGACGTCCTATGGTCGGGTATGGAACCGTTCAAATCAGTGCCACTCCGACTTTGGGGAAAAAAAGGTTCCTGCATTATTGTTTTGCAATTTTATGTGTGACTTATAGATATCTGTGGATGAAGTCGCACCTCAGAATCGCACTGACCTGCAGCTTTGCCATTGTGTGGCTACAAGTAAATGTTGCATTCGGTGTGAAGCCTTTAGCCCCGGTTCCCACGAGTGCGGCTTTGAAATCTTGTAACTTCAGCGCCATTTCTAAGCCTCAGGTCACTGCGACTTGCACCTCCCATTTCATTGCGACTTCTGTTAAAACAAAGTTGCAAGCCGCTATTGAATTTGGGAAAAAAAAGTACAGGAACCTTTTTTCAAAGTCGCTGCGACGTGCGCAAATGTAATAGTTCCCATTGCCGGCAATGAGGTGTGACCTGTCGTGCGATTTTCTAACTGTCAGATTGCATTAAAAAAATCGCAGCGGTGTGAAGAAGGGCTCAAGTTGTGCCGGTTCACTCCCCAGCCTGTAGCTGAGCCGGGAGGGGGAGGGAGTACCGCATTTTACTACAAGTGATTGGCCAGCTTTGTGAGGTCACAGGGCTGCTGACCCGCTATTGGCTCCCTTGTGTATAAGGTCAGATCTGATAGGATCACATAAAGTGTGGTGTCCCACGTTAACCAATCAGTGACCAGTACAGGTGCCCTTTGCTCTGCTGTATTATTATAGGTGACCTCAGTGGGGGGGCGGGACCGATATGGCACTGGGCGTTTTTTGGCATGGCTGTAAAGTGCACCTGTCATGTGAGGATCGCTGGCCCCTCCCACCCCACACCTGTCATGGGAATATGGGGGTCGCTGGCCGCTCCCACCGCACACCTGTCATGCGGGGATTGCTGGCCCCTCCCACCGCACACCTGTCATGTGGGGATTGCTGGCCCCTCCCACCGCACACCTGTCATGCGGGGATTGCTGGCCCCTCCCACCGCACACCTGTCATGCGGGGATTGCTGACCCCTCCCACCGCACACCTGTCATGCGGGGATTGCTGGCCCCTCCCACCGCACACCTGTCATGCGGGGATTGCTGGCCCCTCCCACCGCACACCTGTCATGCGGGGATTGCTGACCCCTCCCACCGCACACCTGTCATGCGGGGATTGCTGGCCCCTCCCACCGCACACCTGTCATGCGGGGATTGCTGGCCCCTCCCACCGCACACCTGTCATGCGGGGATTGCTGGCCCCTCCCACCGCACACCTGTCATGCGGGGATCGCTGGCCCCTCCCACCGCACACCTGTCATGCGGGGATCGCTGGCCCCTCCCACCGCACACCTGTCATGCGGGGATCGCTGGCCCCTCCCACCGCACACCTGTCATGCGGGGATTGCTGGCCCCTCCCACCGCACACCTGTCATGCGGGGATTGCTGGCCCCTCCCACCGCACACCTGTCATGCGGGGATTGCTGGCCCCTCCCACCGCACACCTGTCATGCGGGGATTGCTGGCCCCTCCCACCGCACACCTGTCATGCGGGGATTGCTGGCCCCTCCCACCCCACACCTCAATGACTGGAAAGGAGCACAAATCCGAATTCCTCGTCTGTATCCATCTTCCCGGATCGTCTTCTACATCAATAACAGCCAGGCAACCGGCATTTTCAGAGTGTCGGCCGCCTGCAGACCTGTGACGTGTCTCTCCTGCGGTCCGTAGTGCTGGGATGGGGGAAGTCGCTCCACTGGACTCAATGCCTTTTATAATCATAGTAGGAACATACAAACTCCATGCATGCCATGTTCTGGGGGGGGAGGGGCTCGGCCTCTACATTCCCCCTGCGATTTCCAATCAATCTGGAGCTCACCTCCAGAAACTTCCAATCAGACCAGCATGACTGCCAGAAAACGAGCGTTTCCCAAAGGAGGGAAACCGCCATTTCTTCACTTCCTGTCCGATGAAACAGGAAATGAGAGATCTCTCCGCAGTGGGGGAAGGGCCCCCCTGGCGGTCCCTGGAGCAGTTTGGAAGATTTCTTCCACTGTTTTTTGATTTTTTTCCGGCGGCCTCATGAAATGAATAGGCTGCTAAAAATGCGCAAAAATTAAATGTGCGCCCTCAGAAGCACCTTCGGCTCCATTCACACGCGGCTCTATGGGCGGCAAACACCCCAAAGAGGCTCCAGCACCTATTTAAGGCCGTCAAGCTTTGTGTGTTTTTTTTTTTTTTTATGTTTCCCGCACACAAACGTGCGTCCGCTGCCCGTTTTTTGGGGCGCCCTTAACAATTAATACAGGTATGTCGTGTTTTTTGTGTGCTTTCAGGAAATGCGCAGATGTGAATGTAGCCTTATGGTGTGAAGGAGCCCTTTGTGTAATGTACAGCAAATATGTCCAACCAGAGGGGGCGCTACACTCCGTATAGGAAATGTACAACCAGAGGGGGCGCTACACTCCGTATAGGAAATGTACAACCAGAGGGGGCGCTACACTCCGTACAGGAAATGTGTACAACCAGAGGGGGCGCTACACTCCGTATAGGAAATGTCCAACCAGAGGGGGCGCTACACTCCGTATAGGAAATGTCCAACCAGAGGGGGCGCTACACTCCGTGCAGGAAATGTGTCCAACCAGAGGGGGCGCTACACTCCGTACAGGAAATGTGTCCAACCAGAGGGGGCGCTACACTCTGTATAGGAAATGTGTCCAACCAGAGGGGGCGCTACACTCCGTATAGGAAATGTGCAACCAGAGGGGGCGCTACACTCCGTATAGGAAATGTACAACCAGAGGGGGCGCTACACTCCGTATAGGAAATGTACAACCAGAGGGGGCGCTACACTCCGTATAGGAAATGTACAACCAGAGGGGGCGCTACACTCCGTACAGGAAATGTGTACAACCAGAGGGGGCGCTACACTCCGTATAGGAAATGTCCAACCAGAGGGGGCGCTACACTCCGTATAGGAAATGTCCAACCAGAGGGGGCGCTACACTCCGTGCAGGAAATGTGTCCAACCAGAGGGGGCGCTACACTCCGTACAGGAAATGTGTCCAACCAGAGGGGGCGCTACACTCTGTATAGGAAATGTGTCCAACCAGAGGGGGCGCTACACTCCGTATAGGAAATGTGCAACCAGAGGGGGCGCTACACTCCGTATAGGAAATGTACAACCAGAGGGGGCGCTACACTCCATATAGGAAATGTGTCCAACCAGAGGGGGCGCTACACTCTGTATAGGAAACGTATAACCAGAGGGGGCGCTACACTCCGTATAGGAAATGTACAACCAGAGGGGGCGCTACACTCCGTATAGGAAATGTACAACCAGAGGGGGCGCTACACTCCATATAGGAAATGTGTACAACCAGAGGGGGCGCTACACTCCATACAGAACATGTCTACAACCAGAGGGGGCGCTACACTCCATACAGAACATGTCTACAACCAGAGGGGGCGCTACACTCCGTATAGGAAATAAGACGTGTGAGGAAATGTAGAGGGCGTTACTTTGTATCCATCCAATGATCAGATTACAAATCGATACGTTGAATTGTTAATGATTGTCATTTGTATGTGCGCCTAACATCATCAATATCCTTTATAGGTGATTTTTAGACCTGGCAGGAAGGGACGGCCATATTGCCGATCGGTGATAGTATAAGAAGGGGGCGGAGTGAACAATGCACCTTAATCGCCATTCGTTGAGGATCCGTCACAAAGGGAAATGGGAAGCTGCAGAATAACATCAGATAATTCCAATCAATAAAACCTTCATCATTACTAATCCATTTATGAGAATTTTTAGTTTTCTACTTGTTTCTTTTTAGGTGAATTTTGGGCCTGGCAGGAAGGAGTGGCCATGTTGCCGATCGGTGATAGGATAAAAAGGGGCGGCCATGTTGCCGATCGGTGATAGGATAAAAAGGGGCGGCCATGTTGCCGATCGGTGATAGGATAAAAAGGGGCGGCCATGTTGCCGATCGGTGATAGGATAAAAAGGGATGGCCATGTTGCCAATTGGTAATAGGATAAAAAGGGGTGGCCATGTTGCCGATCGCTGATAGGAAAGAAGGGGCGGCCATGTTGGTGATCATATAAAAAGGGGTGACAATGTTGCCGATGGGTGATAGGAAAGAAGGGGTGGTCATGTTGCCAATGGGAAGAAAGAGGCGCCCATAGGAAGGAAGCACCCACGTTGCCGATGGGCGATAGTATGAGAAGGGGCGGCCACGTTGCCGATGGGCGATAGTATGAGAAGGGGCGGCCACGTTGCCGATGGGCGATGGTATGAGAAGGGGCGGCCACGTTGCCGATGGGCGATGGTATGAGAAGGGGCGGCCACGTTGCCGATGGGCGATGGTATGAGAAGGGGCGGCCACGTTGCCGATGGGCGATGGTATGAGAAGGGGCGGCCACGTTGCCGATGGGCGATGGTATGAGAAGGGGCGGCCACGTTGCCGATGGGCGATGGTATGAGAAGGGGCGGCCACGTTGCCGATGGGCGATGGT
Organism: Aquarana catesbeiana; assembly: GCF_042186555.1. Classification (NCBI taxonomy): domain Eukaryota; kingdom Metazoa; phylum Chordata; class Amphibia; order Anura; family Ranidae; genus Aquarana; species Aquarana catesbeiana. Next base: position 3,612,761 of record NC_133336.1, read on the forward strand.
ATGAGAAGGGGCGGCCACGTTGCCGATGGGCGATGGTATGAGAAGGGGCGGCCACGTTGCCGATGGGCGATGGTATGAGAAAGGGCGGCCACGTTGCCGATGGGCGATGGTATGAGAAGGGGCGGCAATGTTTCTGATCGGCGATAGTATGAGAAGGGGCGGCCATGTTGCCGATGGTATGAGAAGGGGCGGCCATGTTGCCGATGGTATGAGAAGGGGCGGCCATGTTGCCGATGGTATGAGAAGGGGCGGCCATGTGGCCGATGGTATGAGAAGGGGCGGCCGCGTTGCCGATGGTATGAGAAGGGGCGGCCGCGTTGCCGATGGTATGAGAAGGGGCGGCCGCGTTGCCGATGGTATGAGAAGGGGCGGCCATGTTGCCGATGGTATGATAAGGGGCGGCCACGTTGCCGATGGTATGAGAAGGGGCGGCCATGTTGCCGATGGCCGATAGTATTAGAAGGGGCGGTGTGAGCGATGCGCCTTAATCTCCTTTCACTGTAGAAACAAAGGGAAATGGGAAGCTGCAGAATAACATGTTAATTCCAATAAATAAATAAAACCTTCAATGTTACTAACCCATTTCAAAGAATTTGTTCTCTACGCGTTTCTTTTTAGGTGATTTTTAGATTCGGCAGGAAGGGGTGGCCATGTTGTCGATCAGTCATTATAAAAAGGGGGCGGTGTGCCTTAAATACATTCATTGAGGATCCGTCACTAAGGGAAATAAGAACTAACGTCAATTAATTCCAATATAAAAAATCTTCATCCTCAACATTATTAATCCATTTCCAATAATTTTTTGTTTTCTACGCGTTTCTTTCTAGTCCAGGAGCCACGTCCATTTTCTACATTTCCCAGATGACATATCTTTGTACTAAATTCCTGTGGACAATGGCTCACTGTCAATGATATTTTCATTACAAAAAAAATAAACCAATCCTTGTGGGTTCACAGAAATCGTCTCCGCTCAATTATTCCAAAATGAAAAACGGGATTCTGGACGTCTGGGTTGGTTGGGACGCAACAATGTAACTTGTACAAGAGTCGGGGTGAAAATAACTCTTTGCACACTGATGACATCACACAGATTCCAGATAATTGAAGCTGACAATTGCTGTTACAGTCCCTGCCCCGGGATCTTCATCTAACGCGTTTCACCCAAAAGGGCTTACTGATAAAGATCTATGAGTGAGACTATGGGAACACACAAAATTGGGCACTTTTCTGACGTACAAAGAAATGCACTGCCCGTTGGCAGTGCCAAATATTGGTAATGGAACACCCAGGCATGTGCGTGCACCAAACTGCGTGTCACATTTTTGGAAAAGGGTCATGGACTTCTCCATGTTCCCCATACATGGGCCATCCCATTGGAATGAGTGGGCTTTTGTAAGCAGAACACACAAGAATTGCATGTGCACTCGGTCACAGCTGTGGGTGTGAACCTAGCCTAAGCCCTTTTGGGTGAAATGCGTTAGTGGGAATGGGGGAGAGACTGATGCAGCGTTTCAATGAATAGTAATCTGTGACATTATCAGGGTGCAGAGAAATCCTCTTTCTTGTGTTGAAGTGCCGACCCTTCCATCTGTGCCCTGTAGAGGGCAGAGCGGGAAGGATTTGGATTGAGAGCGGAGGACAAGAGGCGGCATTTGCTGGAGACACCCATCCACAGAGAGATCGCCGGGACTTCATTGTATCAACATCAAGCAAAAGGTTACAGAGGATCTAAACCAGATCTGAGCTCCACAAACTGAAAACGCTTTTTAATTAATTTTGTTAATCAAAGTAAAGTCCCCCCCCATCCATCCATGTCTCCATCCAAACATGTCTCCATCCATTCCCCCCATCCATCCATGTTCTCCATCCATCCATGTCTCCATCCAAACATGTCCCCATCCATGTCTCCATCCATCCATGTCTCCATCCATTCCCCCCATCCATCCATCCATGTTCTCCATCCATCCATGTCTCCATCCATTCCCCCATCCATGTCTCCATCCATTCCCCCATCCATAAAGTAAAGGAAAAAGCTGCTGCGCCCACCAAACAAACCAAATATATATATGGAATACAAAGTGTAGTGAAAACTATAAGCTGCCAACACCACCAATTAGACTAATTGTGACAACAAATATAAGAAAAAAAGTGTAGCGCTATAGTATATCAGTCAAAAACATTAAGGTGTACTGATTGACCAGTAGTGTATATCCCAAAAGTTAAATGGTATTGGATCACATATACAAAAGTAATAAAACAGTGAAAATTCCAAAATTTACAAAGAAAACCACTCTTATTAAAACCTTTAAGATATAACAAAAGAGTGTGTATCACACAGATTAAACCCAAACCCTTATAGCTGACCACAAGCATATAGGGATGGGAGCAAGTGATAAGTCCCTGAAGTGAGAGAAGTTCTTTTAATCAGGTAGAGACCTCTTAAAACATGGATCCAGATCTCATAGAAATGGTTGTTAATGGTGGACAGTTTTTTTCGCCAGTGTCGGTCACGGTTAATGAGTGCTTGTAGATGGCCTGAACAGGGTCAGGGAGAATTCAGAAAATAACAAATTTGGAATGCCTTAAAAATCTTGATGTCTTGGACTTACATGGAAATCAGATATCTAAAATTGAGAATATTGGCCACCTGGGAGAGTTACGAGTATTAAACCTTGCCCGGAATCGGATAACAGAAGTGGAAAACTTGAACGGTCTAGACTCACTGACAGAGCTCAACCTGAGACATAATAACATCAGTCTTGTGACCCAAGAGAGTGCTGGAGGACGAATCGAGAGACTGCTCAGGACTGGAGTCCTTCTCAAGACCATCGGGTTGCAGACCAGGAACAGCTATAACCCTACCGTGCTACACGGTTCAAGCTCGTACGACTCACCGCTGTATGGCTTGTGAGTCCACCGCGTCTGGTAAGGGCATTTTATGTTATTCTTTGCATCAGGCTGATCAGTGGAGGAGTCCACCATTAACAACCATTTCTATGAGATCTGGATCCATGTTTTAAGAGGTCTCTACCTGATTAAAAGAACTTCTCTCACTTCAGGGACTTATCACTTGCTCCCATCCCTATATGCTTGTGGTCAGCTATAAGGGTTTGGGTTTAATCTGTGTGATACACACTCTTTTGTTATATCTTAAAGGTTTTAATAAGAGTGGTTTTCTTTGTAAATTTTGGAATTTTCACTGTTTTATTACTTTTGTATATGTGATCCAATACCATTTAACTTTTGGGATATACACTACTGGTCAATCAGTACACCTTAATGTTTTTGACTGATATACTATAGCGCTACACTTTTTTTCTTATATTCCCCCATCCATGTCTCCATCCATTCCCCCATCCATGTCTCCATCCATTCCCCCATCCATGTCTCCATCCATTCCCCCATCCATGTCTCCATCCATCCATGTCTCCATCCATTCCCCCATCCATGTCTCCATCCATTCCCCCATCCATGTCTCCATCCATCCATCCCCCATCCATCCATTCATGTCTCCATCCATTCCCCCATCCATGTCTCCATCCATCCATGTCTCCATCCATTCCCCCATCCATGTCTCCATCCATTCCCCCATCCATGTCTCCATCCATCCATCCCCCATCCATCCATTCATGTCTCCATCCATTCCCCCCATCCATCCATCCATCCATGTCTCCATCCATTCCCCCATCCATGTCTCCATCCATTCCCCCATCCATGTCTCCATCCATTCCCCCCATCCATCCATGTCTCCATCCATTCCCCCATCCATGTTCTCCATCCATCCACGTCTCCATCCTCTCCCCCATCCATGTTTCCATCCATCCATGTCTCCATCCATCCCCCTATCCATCAATGTCTCCATCCATCCATGTCTCCATCCATTCCCCCCATCCATCCATCCATGTCTCCATCCATTCCCCCATCCATGTCTCCATCCATTCCCCCCATCCATCCATCCATGTCTCCATCCATTCCCCCATCCATGTCTCCATCCATCCATCCCCCATCCATGTCTCCATCCATCCATGTCTCCATCCATCCCCCATTCATCCATGTCTCCATCCATCCACGTCTCCATCCTCTCCCCCATCCATGTTTCCATCCATCCATGTCTCCATCCATCCCCCTATCCATCAATGTCTCCATCCATCCATGTCTCCATTCACTCCCCCATCCATCCATTCCCCCATCCATCCATGTCTCCATCCATCCCCCATCCATCCATGTCTCCATCCATCCATGTCTCCATCCATTCCCCCCCATCCATCCATCCATGTTCTCCATCCATTCCCCCATCCATGTCTCCATCCATTCCCCCATCCATGTCTCCATCCATCCATCCCCCATCCATCCATTCATGTCTCCATCCATTCCCCCATCCATGTCTCCATCCATTCCCCCCATCCATCCATGTCTCCATCCATTCCCCCATCCATGTCTCCATCCATTCCCCCATCCATGTCTCCATCCATTCCCCCATCCATGTCTCCATCCATTCCCCCCATCCATCCATGTCTCCATCCATTCCCCCATCCATGTTCCCCATCCATCCACGTCTCCATCCTCTCCCCCATCCATGTTTCCATCCATCCATCCCCCTATCCATCAATGTCTCCATCCATCCATGTCTCCATCCATTCCCCCCATCCATCCATCCATCCATCCATGTCTCCATCCATTCCCCCATCCATGTCTCCATCCATTCCCCCCATCCATGCATCCATGTCTCCATCCATTCCCCCATCCATGTCTCCATCCATCCATCCCCCATCCATGTCTCCATCCATCCATGTCTCCATCCATCCCCCATTCATCCATGTCTCCATCCATCCACGTCTCCATCCTCTCCCCCATCCATGTTTCCATCCATCCATGTCTCCATCCATCCCCCTATCCATCAATGTCTCCATCCATCCATGTCTCCATTCACTCCCCCATCCATCCATTCCCCCATCTATCCATGTCTCCATCCATCCCCCATCCATCCATGTCTCCATCCATCCATGTCTCCATCCATCCTCTATCCATCCAATCCCCCATCTATCCATGTCTCCATCCACTCCCCCATCCATGTCTCCATCCATCCCCCATCCATCCATGTCTCCATCCACTCCCCCATCCATGTCTCCATCCATCCCCCATCCATCCATGTCTCCATCCATCTCCCTATCCATCCATGTCTCCATCCACTCCCCATCCATCCATGTCTCCATCCATCCATGTCTCCATCCATTCCCCCATCCATGTCTCCATTCATCCACGTCTCCATCCATCCCCCTATCCATCCATGTCTCCATCCATCCATTTCCCCATCCATCCATGTCTCCATCCATGTCTCCATCCATCCATGTCTCCATCCATCCATGTCTCCATCCATTCCCCCATCCATGTCTCCATTCATCCACGTCTCCATCCATGTCTCCATCCATCCATGTCTCCATCCATCCATGTCTCCATCCATCCATGTCTCCATCCATCCCCCCATCCATCCATGTCTCCATCCATCCCCCTATCCATCCATGTCTCCATCCATCCATGTCTCCATCCATCCATTTCCCCATCCATCCATGTCTCCATCCATCCATGTCTCCATCCACTCCCCCATCCATGTCTCCATCCATCCCCCTATCTATCCATGTCTTCATCCATCCCCCATCCATGTCTCCATCCATCCATTCCCCCATCTATCCAAGTCTCCATCCTCTCCTCCATCCATCCATGTCTTGATGCTTTATTTTGTTGAGAAATCACTTTGAACCCCCCAGCATTTCTGGCTGTGGCCATCTTGAGTAAGGGCAGATGAGTCATGTAGCCTTTACTTCTCGAAATTTATCTGCCCTTAGCTCAGATATACAGTCAGGAGGGTGTGCTTAGCTGAGAAGGCCCCTCCTCCCATGAAGACTTCTGGGATGTATGACATCATTGTGGCCTAGGCCAGAAACCAGAAAGTAACTGAAGAAATGTAAAAAAAAAAAAAGTTTACAAGTAAATTGAATCTCCCTTCTTATCTATTTACTAATGCTAGACACATAAGGATTCCACAGAGCCAACCAATGAGAAACAATGGCTGTGTTTGGTAGGTTTTTTTTTAAGTTTGTTTTATTTACCTTTGCTTAATTTTGATAAAATGGAGAATGGCGTGCTGGGAGACCCGGATGTGTTTCTTGGATTGTATTGTAGCCTCACCCCCCCCCCCCCCCCCAAGCTAACCCCACCCCCCACCCCCCACGGAGGATGAGGAGCGGGATCGCTACGGTGAGTGACACCCCTCTTGGGTTATATCGCCCTTCCCCCGCCCCGCAGATCTGACTTTGGTAATCAAAAGCAGGAGACAGAATCCCGTCTGACAGTGAGGGGATTTATATTTTGCTGTCAGAGAAAGGAAAAGTTCAATCATTTCATATCATGTATTTATGGCTTTTATCTCTATTTCCAATGTTTGAGTTTTCAAACAATTTTCACAAATAATCCGAGTCCCTGAGCTCCGTATCACAATCCCATCGGCGATGTATATATGAGGCCCCGCCTTCCATCGACGATGTATATACGAGGCCCCGCCTTCCATCGACGATGTATATACGAGGCCCCGCCTTCCATCGACGACGTATATATGAGGCCCCGCCTTCCATCGACGATGTATATACGAGGCCCCGCCTTCCATCGACGATGTATATACGAGGCCCCGCCTTCCATCGACGATGTATATACGAGGCCCCGCCTTCCATCGACGATGTATATACGAGGCCCCGCCTTCCATCGACGATGTATATACGAGGCCCCGCCTTCCATCGACGATGTATATACGAGGCCCCGCCTTCCACGCGACAATACAGAACACTCGTCTGTTTTATATAAACTGTATACAGTGTATATATAGTGTATATATGTATAATTTTTTTGTGTTTATTTTGTACTCTACATGCATATAAAACATCTGACAGAAGGATTTCCATCCACTTTCTCCTTTTACAGAGACATAAATATGAAAAATAATAAATAACTTCCCATCCTGGAAACGTCGTATTAATGACGAAATGGTTACATTGTTTTGTATTCACTTTGTGCTTCTGAACGTGACGGAAAATGTGACTATTCCAAGAAGAATCCATTCCCTCCCTGCAGGTCATTGCCCTCTTCTAGGAATGTCTGTCTACTGTCTGTGCTGGTCCAGCTCCTCCACCTCCCTAGAGAACTGGAGGGCAAACCAGGAATTCACTGTACTGAAACTATAAATCCCATCATGCCCTTGTAGGTTCACCAATAGCAGTGGCAGCTGGTGTTTTTTTTTGTTTTGTGGCAAACAAGCGAAACCCCCCTCCCCCACCCCATGACAACTCAGCCCCCCCTGCTGTCTGACGATCAGTCTACAGGCACTTACCCCATCTCGGGTTCAGTCATTGGCGGTCATCTGAGGAGCAGCGGCAGGAATTGGGCAGCCGAGGAGCGGCGAGGCCCGGGCATCCAGCGGATCTTCTACTCACTTGCGGCTCCTCCCCCCTCCTCCTAGGCCTCCAATGGGACCACCTGTCCTTTCAGCCAATCGGGTCATGGATATCAGACCTGCTTCCCAGTTGGCTGGGAGGAGGATCAGTGTTGCAATAGGGAATAGCCATTCGCTGTTGCAACACACCTGGGTGGGCTCTGCGCCCCGAGCCTACCCTATTTTGAAGCCTATTAGAGCCTCTGACTCCAATCAGGTGCTTCAAAAAAAAAAAAAAAAACACTGTACCTGCCACTGTAATTCATGCGACCGGTGCCCTGAAAGGGGTGGAGGAACTTGACTGTGCTGCACAGAGTCCTGTCCTCAACCCGATAGAACACCCTTGGGATGAATTAGAGAGGAGACTGCGAGCCAGGCCTTCTCATCCAACATCAGTGACCTCACAAATGCTCTTCTGGAAGAATGGTCAAACATTCCCATAGACACCCTCCTAAACCTTGTGGACGGCCTTCCCAGAAGAGGTGAAGCTGTTATAGCTGCAAAGGGCGGAGCCAACTCAATATTGAACCCTCCGGACTAATGCCCCGTACACACGATCGGATTTTCCGACAACAAAATTCTGGATATTTTTCCAAAGGATGTCGGCTCCAACTTGTCTTGCATACACACGGTCACACAAATCTTGTCGGAAATTCAAGATTCGGAATGTCAAGAACGCGAAGACGTTCGACAAGCCGAGAAAAATGAAGTTCAATAGCCAGTGCGGCTCTTCTGCTTGATTCCGAGCATGCGTGGAACTTTGTGCGTCGGAATTGTGTACACACGATCGGAATTCACGACAACGGATTTTGTTGTCGGAAAATTTGAGATCCAGCTCTCAAATTTTCGTTGTCGGAAATTCCGACAACAAATGTCCGATGGAGTCTACACACGGTCGGAATTTCCCACAACAAGCTCACATCAAACATTTGTGGTCGGAAAACCCGATCGTGCGTACAGGGCATTAGACTGGGATGCCATTAACCACTTCAGCCCCGGAAGGATTTTCCCCCTTAATGACCAGGCGATACGGCACTGCGTCGCTTTAACTGACAATTGCGCGGTCGTGTGACGTTGTACCCAAACAAAATAGACGTCTTTTTTTTTTCCCCACAAATAGAGATTTCTTTTGGTGGTATTCGATCACCTCTGCGTTTTTGTTTTTTTTTTTGTGCTATAAACAAAAAAAAAAAACGACAATTTTTTTTAAAGGAACAATTTTTTTTTTACTTTCTGCTATAATACATATCCCAAAAAATATATAAAAAAATGAATGTCTTCCTCAGTTTAGGCCGATACGTATTCTTCTACATATTTTTGGTAAAAAAATCGCAATAAGCGTATATTGATTGGTTTGCGCAAAAGTTATCACGTCTACAAACTAGGGGATAGATTTAGGGACTTTTTTATTCATTTTTATTGTTTTTGCTGGTAATGGCGGCGATCTGCGATTATTAGCGGGACTGCGACATTACGGCAGGCAAATCTGCCCCCAAATTACGCTTTTTTGGGGACCAGTGACATTATTACATCGATCGGTGCTATAAAAATGCACCAATTTAATGTATAAATGACACTGGCAGGGAAGGGATTAACACTAGGGGGCGATCAAGGGGTTAAGTGTGTTCCCTGGGTGTGTTCTAACTGTGGGGGGGGGGATGGGCTCCCGATCACAGTAGATCTCTGTCATGTCATTAGGCAGAGTGGGGAATCGCCTTGTTTACATAGGCAGTTCCTCGTTCTGCCTCTGTACACCGTGATCGCGGGTCGCCGGTGGACATCGAGTTCCCGAAACCCGCGGGATGGGCATGCGCGTGCGCCCGCTATCCTCCTTGCACGGACCGCCATACAGGACAACATAGTGTATATGTAAATTGGATGTGGGTTTCTCCGCATGACAGGCGAGTGTGACCGGTTCATAGACATGCACCAAACCCGAGGCACGAACCCACGTCTGTCCGCACATCTGAACCCGGACTTAATCTTAAAATCACGTATTATAAACTTTTTTTTTATTGCCCAGAGATGGTCTGTAAGGTAAACCTCCAATTCTCACACAAGATACAAAGGTGTCTTCTACCTTCCCTTGGATAGATGTCAGTGCGATGCGCGGTGTGTATAGCGATCTCGGATAGATGTCAGTGCGATGCACGGTGTGTAGAGCGATCTCGGATAGATGTCAGTGCGATGCACGGTGTGTAGAGCGATCTCGGATAGATGTCAGTGCGATGCGCGGTGTGTATAGCGATCTCGGATAGATGTCAGTGCGATGCGCGGTGTGTAGAGCGATCTCGGATAGATGTCAGTGTGATGCGCGGTGTGTAGAGCGATCTCGGATAGATGTCAGTGCGATGCGCGGTGTGTAGAGCGATCTCGGATAGATGTCAGTGCGATGCGCGGTGTGTAGAGCGATCTCGGATAGATGTCAGTGCGATGCGCGGTGTGTAGAGCGATCTCGGATAGATGTCAGTGCGATGCGCGGTGTGTAGAGCGATCTCGGATAGATGTCAGTGCGATGAGCGGTGTGTAGAGCGATCTCGGATAGATGTCAGTGCGATGCGCGGTGTGTAGAGCGATCTCGGATAGATGTCAGTGCGATGCGCGGTGTGTAGAGCGATCTCGGATAGATGTCAGTGCGATGCGCGGTGTGTAGAGCGATCTCGGATAGATGTCAGTGCGATGCGCGGTGTGTAGAGCGATCTCGGATAGATGTCAGTGCGATGCGCGGTGTGTAGAGCGATCTCGGATAGATGTCAGTGCGATGCGCGGTGTGTAGAGCGATCTCGGATAGATGTCAGTGCGATGCGCGGTGTGTAGAGCGATCTCGGATAGATGTCAGTGCGATGCGCGGTGTGTAGAGCGATCTCGGATAGATGTCAGTGCGATGCGCGGTGTGTAGAGCGATCTCGGATAGATGTCAGTGCGATGCGCGGTGTGTAGAGCGATCTCGCGGAATGGTCGGTATCGCTGGTTGCTCTGATCCTTCCACATGGGACAAATTACAGGCAGATGTTGTAACTGTAGCCGAAGACATTCCTGGCGTCTCTGGACTCTGATGGACTTTTTTTTTTTTTTTACCTCCTATTAGCGTTTTGATGTTTTTCTAGAACTACCGTTTGCCAGTTACACAGAAAAAAAAAAAGACATTTTATATCTTATACACAGTGGTGACGGAAAGTATTCAGACCCCCTTACATTTTTCACTCTTTGTTATATTGCAGCCATTTGCTAAAATCATTTAAGTTCATTTTTTTCCTCATTAATGTACACACAGCTCCCCATATTGTACACACAGCTCCCCATATTGTACACACATCACCCCATATTGTACACACATCACCCCATATTGTACACACAGCACCCCATATTGTACACACAGCACCCCATATTGTACACACAGCACCCCATATTGTACACACAGCACCCCATATTGTACACACAGCACCCCATATTGTACACACAGCACTATATATTGTACACACGGCACCCCATATTGTACACACGGCCCCCCATATTGTACACACGGCCCCCCATATTGTACACACGGCACCCCATATTGTACACACGGCACCCCATATTGTACACACAGCACCATATATTGTACACACAGCACCCCATATTGTACACCCAGCACCCCATATTGTACACCCAGCACTATATATTGTACACACGGCACCCCATATTGTACACACGGCACCCCATATTGTACACACGGCCCCCCCATATTGTACACCCAGCACCCCATATTGTACACCCAGCACCCCATATTGTACACCCAGCACCCCATATTGTACACCCAGCACTATATATTGTACACACGGCACCCCATATTGTACACACGGCACCCCATATTGTACACACGGCACCCCATATTGTACACACGGCCCCCCATATTGTACACACAGCACCCCATATTGTACACACAGCCCCCCATATTGTACACACAGCACCCCCCATATTGTACACACAGCACCCCATATTGTACACACAGCCCCCCATATTGTACACACAGCACCCCCCATATTGTACACACATCACCCCATATTGTACACACAGCACCCCATATTGTACACACAGCACTATATATTGTACACACGGCACCCCATATTGTACACACGGCCCCCCCATATTGTACACACAGCCCCCCATATTGTACACACGGCACCCCATATTGTACACACGGCCCCCCATATTGTACACACGGCACCCCATATTGTACACACAGCCCCCCATATTGTACACACAGCACCCCCCATATTGTACACACATCACCCCATATTGTACACACAGCACCCCATATTGTACACACAGCACCTCATATTGTACACACAGCACCCCATATTGTACACACAGCACCCCATATTGTACACACAGCCCCCCATATTGTACACACAGCACCCCATATTGTACACACAGCCCCCCATATTGTACACACATCACCCCATATTGTACACACAGCACCCCATATTGTACACACAGCACCCCATATTGTACACACATCACCCCATATTGTACACACAGCACCCCCCATATTGTACACACAGCACCCCCCATATTGTACACACAGCACCCCATATTGTTCTACACCTTCATTTGAGTCCAGCTGTGTTTGATTATACTGATTGGACTTGATTAGGAAAGCCACACACCTGTCTATATAAGACCTTACAGCTCACAGTGCATGTCAGAGCAAATGAGAATCATGAGGTCAAAGGAACTGCCTGAAGAGCTCAGAGACAGAATTGTGGCAAGGCACAGATCTGGCCAAGGTTACAAAAAAATTTCTGCTGCACTTAAGGTTCCTAAGAGCACAGTGGCCTCCATAATCCTTAAATGGAAGACGTTTGGGACGACCAGAACCCTTCCTAGAGCTGGCCGTCCGGCCAAACTGAGCTATCGGGGGAGAAGAGCCTTGGTGAGAGAGGTAAAGAAGAACCCAAAGATCACTGTGGCTGAGCTCCAGAGATGCAGTCGGGAGATGGGAGAAAGTTGTAGAAAGTCAACCATCACTGCAGCCCTCCACCAGTACTTTCCCTCCCCACTGTATATAACTAAAAATGACATTGATTTACATTATTTAAATTAATCAAAAGAGCAGCCCCAGGGAATATATAAAGATATAAAATAAAGACAACCTTCTGTACTTGTATCACACAGAGCTATGAGGACAGTCTATAATCATTCCACTAAACAATCGATGTATTAAATATCTCCCTATTATATACACTAAACAAATATAAGAGAGATGAAAAGGAAGGTTTCGGTGGTTGTATATTCTTTAATTATAATCAATATTTTAGGTAATAAATTTAAAAAATAAACCATAATTGATATTTTGTATTGGATCTGTTAGAACAGTTATAATGTAACGATAATCGCGGTAATTGACCATTCAGTGGCGCAGTGTGGAGAATGTACTTCTCTGACTGCATTAACATTCATTGCGTTGTTTCCACATTTCTTCCAATTAGTCGCATTTCTCAGATCACTATAAAGGTTTTATCGGTTTTGGGATGACTCCTCACACATGGGATCGCCCCCTCTCTCTCTGCATGCGGATCTGACCGATACAGCGAAAGCTTTGTAATGGTGGGATAAATATTCTTATAATTTAATATTGTCAGAAAAAAAAACGAATCAGGTAAATATAAAATAACTTGTATTTTGTATATATCCGCCCAGCAGGTGGAGCCGTTGCCTCCTTTTTGCATGTTTTCTTGCCTTAAAGGAGTTGTAAACCCTCGAGGCTTTTCACCTTAATACATTCTATGCATTAAGATAAAAACCCTTCTGTAGTGCAGCTGCCCCCCCCCCCCCCAGAGCCTCCCCTTTTACTTACCTGAACCCCGATCTTTCCAGCGACGGGGACGAGCACAGCAGCTCCAGCCGCTGTCTCGGGGCCTCATTGGGGATAGATTGATAGGAGCGCAGCCATTGGCTCCCGCTGCTGTCAATCCAGTCCAGTGACACGGGAGCAGGGGGGGGAGGGGGCGGGGCCGAGTCCTGGTGTCTGTGTCAATGGACCTAGCAGCAAGACTCAGGAACGCGCGTGCAAGGTACCCACCATGGAAAGCGGCTCTCTGTGGGGGCACTCAAGAAGAGGAGGAGCCAGGAGCGCCGTTGGGGGACCACAGAAGTGACAGTTGATCACGTGATATAAACAGAGCCGGTAATCGGTTATTTTTTCTCCTCACACTGGTAGCATGAAGAGAAAAAAAAAAAAAGGCGATCACCGGCGGCTGTGAGAGAGACATCGGTCCCGATCATGGAGAGCCTCTGCATAGGCTTCTGTGCCCACCAGTGCCACCTATAAATGTCACCAATCAGTGCCTCATCACCAGTGCTGACTATCAATACCACCTATCAGTGCCACCTACCAGTGCCCATCAGTGCCACCTATCAGTGCCCACAGTTCCACCTATAAATGTCACCAATCAGTGCCAGTGCCCCTCAGTGCCAGCTATCAGTGCCACCCATCAGTGTTGCTTATCTGTGCCTATCAGTGCAGCCCATCAGCGATTATCAATGAAGGAGAACAATGACCCATTTGCAAAACTTTATAACAAACTATGAAACGTTTTTTTTTTTTTCAAAATTTTCCATCTTTTTTTGTTTGTTTAGCAAAACATAAACCCCCCCCCAGTGGTGATTACATACAACCAAAAGTAAAAAATGATAGAAATGTCCTATGTGTACAGTGATATATGACCGCGCAATTGTCATTCAAAGTGTGACAGCGCTGAAAGCAAAAATTTGGTCTGGGCAGGAAGGGGGCACTTGCCGACCGGCTCCTGTACAAATACGTTGGCAAGTTTAAAGATGGCTAGTATCTCGGTAACGGCAGCGGCTGCCGCCACGACCGAGGCGTCAATCTTTTGAGCCGGCGGTCCCATTTACGATAATGGTGGTTTCTGCGGCGGATTCGCCGCAAGATCACCGTTATCGGCGGCAGGAGAGGGGCCACTCCCCTTACCCCGCTTACCGGAGCCGTCAGCGGCGGTGGAGGCGATCGGGACCTGTCCGTGGCGCTGGGTATGGAGACGAGTGAGGAGAAGATGGATCCCCACCCGTCTCCATACTATAGCAGGGCGGAAGCGACGTCATAACGTCAGCTCCGCCCATACGTCTTAAAGGCACATTTTTCTGTTGTCATTTTTTCGAATGACAATTTTTTTTTTTTGCATTTAAGTCCAAATATGACATCTGACAACTTTTTGACCCCCAGATCTCATATATAAGAGGACCTGTCATGCCTTTTATTCCTATTACAAGAGATGTTTACATTCCTTGTAATAGGAATAAAAGTGACACTTTTTTTTTTTTTTTTTTTAAACTGTGAAAAAATAAAATAAAATCAAGTAAAATAAATAAGAAAGAAATTTTTTTTTAAAGCGCCCCATCCCGTCGAGCTCGCGTGCAGAAGCGAACGCATACGTGAGTAGCACCAGCATTTGAAAACGGTGGTCAAACCACACATGTGAGGTATTGCCGCGATCGCTAGAGCGAGAGCAATAATTCTAGCTCTAGACCTCCTCTGTAACTCTAAACATGCAACCTGTAGAATTTTTTAAACGTCGCCTATGGAGATTTTCAAGGGTAAAAGTTTGACGCCATTCCACTAGCGGGGCGCAATTTTGAAGCGAGACATGTTGGGTATCGATTTACTCGGCGTAACATTATCTTTCACAATATAAAAAAAAAATTGGGCTAACTTTACTGTTGTCTTATTTTTTTATTCAAAAAAAGTGAACTTTTTCCAAAAAAAGTGCGCTTGTAAGACCGCTGCACAAATACGGTGTGATACAAAAGTATTGCAACGACCGCCATTTTATTCTCTAGGGTGTTAGAAAAAAAATGTATAATGTTTGGGGGTTCTAAGTAATTTTCTAGCAAAAAAACTTGTTTTTAACACCGGGTCTAAAAAAAGAGGCGCGGTCTTTAAGTGGTTAAATAAATAAATAAATAAAACCTTCCCAACCCCTTTAAAAGGAGAAGTGTGGGCAAAACTTTTTCTTTTCATTTAGGGTAGAGTAAGGCCCCCTTGGGGCGATGGGGCGTCGGCGGTAAAACGCCGCTATTTTTAAATGCGAACAGTGCCAGTGGCTGAATTTGTGTCTTTTTTTTATATCTCGGGGAAGTTCGGATTTCAAACCCAAATGAACTTTCGGTTTAAATCAACTAAATGCCATTCCACGTCCATCGGAAGTTGTGACGTCTTATACTGTAGTTGGCTTTAGAAATCAGCCACAACCTAAATAGAAAAGCCTGTCCCCTGCCAGCATGCTGCAGAGAAGGGGCACCTTGCTCTATGTGTGGAAACAGCCGTCTCTCCGCAAAGGTCCGACACACCCCCTTTTTTCAATCAGAGGTAGCTCCAATCAGTAGGAAGCATTACCTTTGTTGATTTGGATTTAGAGGTCTGACTTGGCAGTGGAGGAGGGGGGGGTGACGGATCTCTGCGATGAGACCACTGCTTCCACACAGACGGCAAGGATTAATCTGGGCAGCTGCTGGCAGGGGATTGGCTTTCTTTTTGCTCTGGCTGTAGCTGCTTTAGAAATGAACTGTAAGACACTGAACAGGCGGAATGTATTTAGGCAGAGGGCTCAGTGAAGCTTCAATTCTATATTCTGCATGACGTTCTCATTGCATGTGATGGCAGCCTGAGCGACTCGGATCGATTATAAAGTAGCTATGAGCGTATCGATCGTAGAATTGAGCGTTAGTCCTGGTTTACACTCGCTTCAATATGTGGCATTGGACACGATTTGTTAAAGCTCTCTAAATGCCCATGAAAGCTCCTGTCACTAAATAAAAGGGGTCCTTACAGTCCGGGTCACACATTGTGTTTTCTTCAATAATGATCCTCCGTGTCGCTTTCTTGGCGCTTCAAAGTGTCTCCAAAGCCTCCATAGAAGTCTATGACAACGCTCGCTAACAGCACCTGCAGCCTCTCAGGGGCTTTTATTCGGTTTTAGCTTTGCTTTGTTCTGGAAGGTATGAGATATCCCAGGATGCACTGGGAAACGAAAGACGTCATCAGCAGTCACTTCTGGTTCATGTGTATATATTCGGGGAGTGTCCGGTGCAGAAGAAGGTGAGTGAGGACCGGAGAGAGAGAACTGAGCTGCAGAGGATCAGCAGAGCTGCGGGACCGAAGCAGGAGAAACTAGCAGATGTCACATGTGATGCGCAACATGGGAGGTGAGCGGGGACCAGAGAGAGTGGAGGATGGGCAAACCAGAGGATCAGTAGAGCTGGGGGTTATTATTGAGAATGGGATCCGCAGAGCTGGGGGTTATTACTGAACAGAGGATCAGTAGAGCTGGGGGTTATTACTGAACAGAGGATCAGTAGAGCTGGGGGTTATTACTGAACAGAGGATCAGTAGAGCTGGGGGTTATTACTGAACAGAGGATCAGTAGAGCTGGGGGTTATTACTGAACAGAGGATCAGTAGAGCTGGGGGTTATTACTGAACAGAGGATCAGTAGAGCTGGGGGTTATTACTGAACAGAGGATCAATAGAGCTGGGGGTTATTACTGAACAGAGGATCAGTAGAGCTGGGGGTTATTACTGAACAGAGGATCAGTAGAGCTGGGGGTTATTACTGAACAGAGGATCAATAGAGCTGGGGGTTATTACTGAACAGAGGATCAGTAGAGCTGGGGGTTATTACTGAACAGAGGATCAATAGAGCTGGGGGTTATTACTGAACAGAGGATCAGTAGAGCTGGGGGTTCCTGTTGAGGGCATCAGCAGAGCTGGGAGTTATTATTGAGCAGGGGATCAGCAGAGCTGTGGATTACTATTGACATACCTCCCAACTTTTTGAAAGGGGAATGAGGGACACCTATCAGGAAAAGTATGCAGGCATAGGACACACCCCTAGCCACACCCCCTTAAAGGAGAATTGTACAAAAAAACAAGATTGGTTAAACCCACAAGTGCTTTTTTTACCACTACTATTCCTTTATATTGGCTTTTGGAGTTTACAAATGTAGCAATTTAGAAATCAGATGAAAGGTTTAGCACTGGGAAACACTTTTTGATAGATAAAAAGTACATTTTATATACATCTATACAGATCAGACCAAAATGAGGGACAAATGAGGAGGAATGAGGGACGGAGGGACATTGCTCCAAATCAGGGACAGTCCCTCGAAATCAGGGACAGTTGGGAGCTATGCTATTGAGCAGGGAATCAGCAGAGCTGGGGGTTATATTGACTGGGGGATCAGCAGAGCTGGGGGTTATATTGACTGGGGGATCAGCAGCGCTGGGGGTTATATTGACTGGGGGATCAGCAGCGCTGGGGGTTATATTGACTGGGGGATCAGCAGCGCTGGGGGTTATATTGACTGGGGGATCAGCAGAGCTGGGGGTTATATTGACTGGGGGATCAGCAGCGCTGGGGGTTATATTGACTGGGGGATCAGCAGAGCTGGGGGTTACTACTGACTGGGGGATTAGCTGAATGAGGGAACTTATAAGCTGGGGATCTCCTGCGTCCCTTTAAAACAAATAGAAAGTCCACACAGACATTTGCCCAGCATGGTGATGAGGAAGGTGGTTTGATGCGTATTGAAGATGATATAAAGTTTAATTGAACGGACAGCGTCCAGCATGGAGGACGTGCTGGCAGAAGAATTCTGGCGCACTGTTTACACCTTTCCTCCAATTAGTGGGAGAATTGTGGATGTGACATTTCTCATTTCTCACTATAAACATTGTAGCAGGTCTGAGTTCACTCCTCGCTCCTCACTCCTCGCTCATGAGGCTGCAGATCCTATTAGAGGGATACATACAGTGAGAGTTTTACTATTACCCCCCCCCCCCCCCCCCACATACCAGTAGTGAGGAATGTGCCGCCATTTACACAGCTGCTTTCTATCAGAGAGAAGTGTCATCTACAGGCGGCATCAAGTGCTGAATTGTACAAATATTTCTCCTTCATTCTTCATACTGAATGTTACATTATACAATCTCCTGCAGTCCAGAGATTGAGGCCCCAACAATCGATTCCTCCACCATCCATCATCCACAATCACTGGCTGAATGCTGAACACCTGCAGCTCTATACACCTCTTTAACCCCTTCAATACCCGGCACTCCCCTCCCCCTTCCTGCCCAGGCCAATTCTCAGCTTTCAGCGCTGTCACACTTTAAATGACAATGACGCGGTCATGTGACTCTGTACATATAGAATAGTTTTATTATTTTCTCACACAAGTCGAGATTACTTTTGGTGGGATTTAATCACCTCTGGGAGGTTCTCATAGTTTGTTATAAAATTTTGCAAACAGGTAATTTTTCTCCTTCATTGATGGGCACTGATAGGTGGCACTGATGATGAGGCACTGATGGGCACTGGTGGGCACTGCTTAGCAGTACTGATATGCACTGGTAGGCAGCACTGGTGGGCACTGATTGGCTAGCCTAATGGGCACAGATAGGTGGCACTGGTAGGTGCCACTGGTGGGCGTTGCTTATTAGTACTGATATGCACCGGTAGGTGGCACTGATGGGCACTGATGAGGCTGCACTGATAGGTGGCACTGATGGACACTGATTGGCAGCACTGATGGGCACTGATAGGTGTCACTGGTGGGCACTGATAGGTGATAGGTGACAGGTGATTGCCAGACCGTTGTTCCTAATTTTTACAGACAGTCTATTGACTGGAATGGTACCAGCTGATTGGAGAAAAGCCAATGTAGCACCAATATTTAAAAAGGGCCCAAAAAACATCCCTGGGAATTGCAGACCAGTTAGCCTAACATCAGTAGTATGTAAACTCTTGGAGGGGATGATAAGGGACTATATACAAGATTTTAGTAATAAGAATGATATCATTAGCAGTAATCAGCATGGATTCATGAAGAATCGTTCTTGCCAAACCAATCTATTAACCTTCTATGAGGAGGTGAGTTGTCATCTAGATAAAGGAAGGCCCGTAGACGTGGTGTATCTGGATTTTACAAAAGCATTTGACACAGTTCCCCATAAACATTTACTGTACAAAATAAGGTCCGTTGGCATGGACCATAGGGTGAGTACATGGATTGAAAACTGGCTACAAGGGCGTGTTCAGAGGGTGGTGATAAATGGGGAGTACTCAGAATGGTCAGGGGTGGGTAGTGGGGTCCCCCAGGGTTCTGTCCTGGGACCAATCCTATTTAATTTATTCATAAACGACCTGGAGGATGGGATAAACAGTTCAATCTCTGTATTTGCAGACGATACTAAGCTAAGCAGGGCAATAACTTCTCCGCAGGATGTGGAAACCTTGCAAAAAGACCTGAACAAATTAATGGGGGAGGGGCAACTACATGGCAAATGAGGTTCAATGTAGAAAAATGTAAAATAATGCATTTGGGTGGCAAAAATCTGAATGCAATCTATAGACTGGGGGGAGAACCTCTGGGGGGATCTAGGATGGAAAAGGACCTGGGGGTCCTAGTAGATGATAGGCTCAGCAATGACATGCAATGCCAAGCTGCTGCTAATAAAGCAAACAGAATATTGGCATTAAAAAGGGGATCAACTCCAGAGATAAAACGATAATTCTCCCGCTCTACAAGACTCTGGTCCGGCCGCACCTGGAGTATGCTGTCCAGTTCTGGGCACCAGTCCTCAGGAAGGATGTACTGGAAATGGAGCGAGTACAAAGAAGGGCAACAAAGCTAATAAAGGGTCTGGAGGATCTTAGTTATGAGGAAAGGTTGTGAGCTCTGAACTTATTCTCTCTGGAGAAGAGACGCTTGAGAGGGGATATGATTTCATTATATAAATACCGGACTGGTGACCCCACAATATATAAATACCGAACTGGTGACCCCACAATATATAAATACCGGACTGGTGACCCCACAATATACAAATACCGGACTGGTGACCCCACAATAGGCAGGAAACTTTTTCGCAGAAGAGAGTTTAATAAGACTCGGGGCCACTCATTGCAATTAGAAGAAAAGAGGTTTAACCTTAAACTACGTAGAGGGTTCTTTACTGTAAGAGCGGCAAGGATGTGGAATTCCCTTCCACAGGCGGTGGTCTCAGTGGGGAGCATTGATAGTTTCAAGAAACTATTAGATAATCACCTGAATGACCGCAATATACAGGGATATGTAATGTAATACTGACACATAATCACACACATAGGTTGGACTTGATGGACTTGTCTTTTTTCAACCTCACCTACTATGTAACTATGTGGCACTGCTAGGTGGCACTGAAGGGCACTGATAGGTGGTGTGGATAGGCACTGGTAGGTGGCACTGGTGGGCACTACTTAGCAGCAGTGGGTGTCTGTGTTGGGGACTGATGTCCCGTTTACTCAGGCCAGTAATCGGCGTTTTATTTTCCTCCTCACACTGTCAGCAGGAGGTCACAGATCGTCCCTTTACTCCGATCTGTGATCAGCCTCATGGACTCATTAATCACAGAGCCCGCGCCCCACAGGAGGCGCACAAGCAGCCCATGCATGGGAGGACCTACATGGATGCCCCCCAGCAATTTAGGCCCGAGTTGTAGCCGTCTTTCAGCTGTAGCGTGGGCATGAAGAGGTTAACATAAAGCATCAGACTCCAGAGTTCCCCTTTACATCACAATCCACAAAGTTGTCCCTCAGAGTCTGCAGAGTTCCCCTTTACATCAGAGTTCCCCCTTATGCCCAAATCCATTCCAGTCCTTGTGTGTGGGCAGATGTGCCAACTGGCTCTTCCATGGGTACATCTACCCAGCACCAGAGGGGCAGGAGACTGTCCAGAGCAGGACTAAAGAACCACTTTAAAGGAGATTGTACAGTGTATGGAGTGTATGGCCATCTTACAGGAGATCGTACAATCAGATTGTATAGTGTATGGTCATCTGCAATCAGATTGGACAGTGTACAGACATCTGCTCTCTCTCCTCCTGTCAGCATGCAGCCTGGAATTTGCAGATGAGTCCCAGCACTCTACAGGCAGGTAGCGGGTAGAAGCATAACTCCGATTGGACATTTTTAGTGAACTACAATTCCCAGCATTCCTTGGCACTGCTCTAGGACTTGTAGTCCTCCAGCCAGTCTTCCCCTCTGGTGGGGAGAATAGCTGTACCACCTCCGCCCGGTCTCTGCTCCCTGCCTCCCCTGTACTTAGCCTCCTTCTGGCACACCGATCTGGCACACCGTCCAGGGCTCTGAGGCGCTCATGTGATACCTCGGCCTGCCATGTTCCCGTGTCCTCGGCCCGGCTGCCCCTCCTGTAGCCTGTAGTTCATAAAAGGCGCCGCGATGTTACCAACCTTACGCCCGGCTGCCCGCCCCCTGCCTGAGCCCCTGCTGGCACACTTACAAAGCCTGCAGACATATTTCTTACAGGCATAACCGCAACCTTGCTCCACGCTCGCCCTCCACTGATTTCCACTTGCCAAATGCGAGCGGCGAGTGGAAATTTTGAGGGCTACTGGAAGTGGTTATAAAATGTGAGCTGGAGTTTGGCTTCAATTTGTTAGTGTATTTAACTCTGCTAATACATTTAACACTCCCCCCCCCCCCAGACTGACAGTGCTGCTGTGCAAAAGTGCCCCCTGTGCTCCTTCATCCAGAGTGGGGGAGGAGGGGGCGCTCTAATACAGGAGGTGTGTTACTGGTTAGACCATCAGGTGAAAACAGAGGGGGGGAGAAAACGAGTGCAGCTGCCACATCTAATGATCAGTAAGATGGAATATATGACGGCCTGCCCAGCATTAGGATCCCTATATATAAAAATACAATCAAATGATTCAAGAAAGCACAAAATCCACTTCACATTCCACCTACACTGAGGAAGAGGGCCGAGCACAAAACCATAGGGGCGCCTTAAATAATTCCCCTCCCCTTAAATTATTCTCCTCCCCCTAATTGATTCCCCTCCCCCTAAATGATTCCCCTCCCCTGAATGATTCCCCACCCCTTAAATGATTCCCCGCCCCATAAATGATTCCCCTCCCCCTAAATGATTCCCCTCCCCTTAAATGATTCCCCTCCCCCTAAATGATTCCCCTCCCCCTAAATGATTCCCCTCCCCTTAAATGATTCTCCTCCCCCTAAATGATTCCCCTCCCCTTAAATGATTCCCCGCCCCTTAAATGATTCCACGCCCCATAAATGATTCCCCGCCTCCTAAATGAATCCCCTCCCCTTAAATGATTCCCCTCCCCTAAATGATTCCCCGCCCCCTAAATGATTCCCCTCCCCTTAAATGATTCCCCGCCCCCTAAATGATTCCCCTCCCCTTAAATGATTCCCCTCCCCCTAAATGATTCCCCTCCCCTTAAATGTTTCTCCTCCCCCTAAATGATTCCCCTCCCCTTAAATGATTCCCCTCCCCTTAAATGATTCCCCTCCCCTTAAATGATTCCACGCCCCATAAATGATTCCCCTCCCCTTAAATGATTCCCCGCCCCCTAAATGATTCCCCTCCCCTTAAATGATTCCCCTCCCCCTAAATGATTCCCCGCCCCCTAAATGATTCCCCTCCCCTTAAATGATTCCCCACCCCCTAAATGATTCCCCTCCCCCTAAATGATTCCCCTCCCCCTAAATGATTCCCCTCCCCTTAAATGATTCCCCGCCCCCTAAATGATTCCCCTCCCCCTAAATGATTCCCCTCCCCTTAAATGTTTCTCCTCCCCCTAAATGATTCCCCTCCCCTTAAATGATTCCCCTCCCCTTAAATGATTCCCCGCCCCTTAAATGATTCCACGCCCCATAAATGATTCCCCTCCCCTTAAATGATTCCCCGCCCCCTAAATGATTCCCCTCCCCTTAAATGATTCCCCTCCCCCTAAATGATTCCCCGCCCCTAAATGATTCCCCTCCCCTTAAATGATTCCCCACCCCCTAAATGATTCCCCTCCCCCTAAATGATTCCCCTCCCCTTAAATGATTCCCCGCCCCCTAAATGATTCCCCGCCCCCTAAATGATTCCCCTCCCCCTAAATGATTCCCCTCCCCTTAAATGATTCCCCGCCCCCTAAATGATTCCCCTCCCCCTAAATGATTCCCCTCCCCTTAAATGATTCCCTGCCCCCTAAATGATTCCCCTCCCCCTAAATGATTCCCCTCCCCTTAAATGATTCCCCTCCCCCTAAATGATTCCCCTCCCCTTAAATGATTCCCCGCCCCTTAAATGATTCCACGCCCCATAAATGATTCCCCTCCCCTTAAATGATTCCCCGCCCCCTAAATGATTCCCCTCCCCTTAAATGATTCCCCGCCCCCTAAATGATTCCCCTCCCCTTAAATGGTTCCCCTCCCCTTAAATGATTCCCCTCCCCCTAAATAATTCCCCTTCCCTTAAATGATTCCCCTCCCCTTAAATGATTCTCCTCCCCTTAAATGATTCCCCGCCCCTAAATGGTTCCCCTCCCCTTAAATGATTCCCCTCCCCCTAAATGATTCCCCTCCCCCTAAATGATTCCCCGCCCCTAAATGATTCCTCTTCCCTTAAATGATTCCCCTCCCCTTAAATGATTCCCCTCCCCCTAAATTATTCCCCTCCCCTTAAATGATTCCCCGCCCCTAAATGATTCCTCTTCCCTTAAATGATTCCCTGCCCCCTAAATGATTCCCCTCCCCCTAAATGATTCCCCTCCCCCTAAATGATTCCCCGCCCCTAAATGATTCCTCTTCCCTTAAATGATTCCCCTCCCCTTAAATGATTCCCCTCCCCCTAAATGATTCCCCTCCCCTTAAATGATTCCCCATCCCATAAATGATTCCCCTCCCCCCAATTGATTCCCCTCCCCCTATGCTCTCTGAAATATTGCGAGCATCCTTCGTTACATCGCAACGCTTCGATTTCTTAAACATTCATAAAATGTAAAATACGAAAGTCATTTCCATCCCAATTCATTTTATTAACTTATTGCCCTGAATTCCCGGAATCCCCGCCCCCTTCTTCCTGTAATTGGCTCTCCTCCCCTCCCCTCGCTCCGTAAATATCTTCCGAGTCGCGGATAAAAAGAAGGTAAAAATCTGCAACAAAAGTTCCAACTCTAGACAGTCATCAAAAGACACAAATGAATTCATTTCTGTATTTCTTCAATTGTCAGATCGCTTTGTCATTTCAGATCGCCGAGGTGTGAATGGAGCCTTAATACATTTAGTAAAGGCAGCTGAATGTGATCTGCTATCAGCCCTGTGCAGCCCCTGTACAGTAGAGCTCAGATTGGGAGAGGGAAAAGAGGTTCCAGTTCATGTAGGGTGCCCCTATCCTATACTGTCTGCCAGTGACAGCCCATTCATTAAGGGCGCTGGAGCGCCACCCCCTCTGCCACCCCTCATGCTCTATCCGCGTGGATTACAGCGGCGGGTGTTTTTTTTTTTTTTGCACCTGATTAGAGCCAGAGGCTCCAATAGGCTTCAAAATAGGGTGGCCTCTGGGCGCAGAGTATTGCACCAGGAGCCCACCCAGGTATTCGCTATTGAAACACTGATCCTCAATCCGGCCAATCAGAAGCAGGTCTGAGACCCGTTTTCCGATTGGTCGAAAAGAGAAGAGACCCAATTGTCCGCCAAGTAGGAGGGAGGAAACGGAAGACGCCGCCATGCCCGTGGAGAGCAGAGGAAGGGAAAGCCGTCGCCACCGCCCCTGAGCAAGGGAAGCCGCCAGTGAAGCCCGGGAGAGTGCCTCCCATAGATGGGGTAAGTGCACTAGAACCCACCCGGCCGTCCGCGACCAATCGGGGGGGGTGGGTGCCGCCCCCCCCAAAATAATTACCCCTGGCCGCCACTAAAATCAATAGTAAATATCCTCCTCCTAAAAGATGAACCCCCGCCCCGCCTGGGGAGGAGCAGCAACAATGAGAACTCCAAATTCATGAAAGTCTATATTTTATTGTATTAGAGAAGAAAAGAGTTAAAACTCCAATCAATATGGCAATGGAGGGAACACATCAAAGGCAACAAAATGTCATTATAAATACACAGTATCAGTTTAACAAATGAAAAGTATTCTACATACAGTGGGGGAAAATGCTGATCATCTCTCCTGCAGATTGTGTAAGTTTTGCCCACTTACAAAGAAATGAAGGGTCTATAATTTTTATCATAGGTGTATTTTATAGGATAGAGACAGAACAGGGCCGTTTTTAAGTCAGAGCAAAAGGGGCAGCTGCCCTGGGCCCCGTCATTGTTGTGGGGCCCAAAGCAGCTGCCTCATACTTGGCAACTATCCCAGTTTAAATTCCCTCGTCCCTCTAGGTTTTAGTCCTGTGCTGTGTCCTGATATCTCAGTGTGAAGTACTGTTACTAATGCCCCCCAGCTCTGCCCTATTGTTGTGTACAGATGACTCACCTGCAGACCTTGTGTTTACATGTAAATACCGACATTAATATGTAAATAGAGGCAGCATTCATATGTATATCATGCCCCCCTGAGGTCATATCCACCATCACCTATACTGAATGCTGCCCACTGGGGAGGTAAAGGGGCATGCATGAAAGTCCTGCCTACAACTGTGGTCATTAAGCCTGCCATCAGCTTGTTCTGCAAAGGTCAGCAAATTAGTGTGTGTGTGGGGGGGGGGGGGTAGTGTGGGGTGTGCAGAGGTAGGCAGAGAAGGAATTACAGTTTGGGTGTGAACAGGTGAGCAAGGAGGGGATGTATGGAGGTAAGGAAGGTGGGTGCAAAGATGAGCAGAGGAGGCGGGTAGAGTTAAAGGGGAGTGGAGAGGATGGGGGAGGTTAGCAGGGGTTTTAGGATACAAAAGTGTACTGACAGGGTGGATAAAGATGGAGGTCGAGTGTAGGGCAGCCCATTCATTTCAATGGGCCGCTCTATGTGCTACAAATGTGGAAGAAACTCCCAAACCCTTTTCCAAAATCATACAGTGCCAAGGCACATGTCAGCAGATGGGTGAGGGTGTCATTAACAATTAATGGCACTGCTGTGTATCTTCTCAAGGGCAGCACATTTCTGTGGTGTCAGGAGAGCGATTTTGCATGTATTCCCGACACACACAAATGTGAACGCAGGCTAAATGTCTCAGTCACATTGGTGGTCAGTGTAAATCTTCTCATTACATTGGGGCTTGGTGTACAATCCTTTCATTCACACTAGTGGCCAGTGTGAATGTACTCCTTACATTGGTGATTACTGTGAATGCTTCTATTACATTAGTGGTCAGTGTAAACCCCCATTACATTAGTGGTCAGTGTAAACCCCTATTACATTAGTGGTCAGTGTAAACCCATATTACATTGGTGGTCAGTGTAAACCCCTATTACATTAGTGGTCAGTGTAAACCCCTATTACATTAGTGGTCAGTGTAAACCCATATTACATTGGTGGTCAGTGTAAACCCATATTACATTGGTGGTCAGTGTAAACCCCTATTACATTGGTGGTCAGTGTAAACCCATATTACATTAGTGGTCAGTGTAAACCCATATTACATTAGTGGTCAGTGTAAACCCATATTACATTGGTGGTCAGTGTAAACCCCTATTACATTGGTGGTCAGTGTAAACCCATATTACATTAGTGGTCAGTGTAAACCCCTATTACATTAGTGGTCAGTGTAAACCCATATTACATTAGTGGTCAGTGTAAACCCCTATTACATTAGTGGTCAGTGTAAACCCATATTACATTAGTGGTCAGTGTAAACCCCTATTACATTAGTGGTCAGTGTAAACCCCTATTACATTAGTGGTCAGTGTAAACCCCTATTACATTAGTGGTCAGTGTAAACCCCTATTACATTAGTGGTCAGTGTAAACCCCTATTACATTGGTGGTCAGTGTAAACCCCTATTACATTGGTGGTCAGTGTAAACCCCTATTACATTAGTGGTCAGTGTAAACCCCTATTACATTAGTGGTCAGTGTAAACTCCTATTACATTAGTGGTCAGTGTAAACCCCTATTACATGAGTGGTCAGTGTAAACTCCTATTACATTAGTGGTCAGTGTAAACCCCTATTACATGAGTGGTCAGTGTAAACCCATATTACATTAGTGGTCAGTGTAAACCCATATTACATTAGTGGTCAGTGTTGAAACTCCTCTTTATATTGGTAGTCGGTAAAAAAAAATCAGCATTGCCATTGATCACACCCTCCCCACCCCCCAGCGCTGCCACTGAGCCCAAGATTCCTAGGATCCC
Organism: Aquarana catesbeiana; assembly: GCF_042186555.1. NCBI lineage: Eukaryota > Metazoa > Chordata > Amphibia > Anura > Ranidae > Aquarana > Aquarana catesbeiana. Next base: position 3,640,376 of record NC_133336.1, read on the forward strand.
TAATTAATGTCTATTAATGGGCCCCCCTCTCATCTCCCCAGTCCATGTTGTGCAGGCAGTGAGGAGATCAGGTGCAATAATCTCTAGCAACCAATCAGTGAGCAGTATTGATGTACAGTAATCTCTAGCAACCAATCAACAAGCAGAAATGATGTGCTGTAACCTCTAACAATCAGTCAGTGAGCGGTAATGATACACTGTAACCTCTGGCAACCAATCGCAATCGCTGTCTGACCTGATTCAGTAATTTGATTGTGAGTCTAGCTGCTTTTTATTGTATGTCTCAAAGCAGGTGGAGAGCGAAATTGCATGGAGGGGGGGGGGGGGGCAAAAGATTTTTTGCCCAGGGTCCAATCAATATTAAAGAAGAGAGACAGAATATCAACCAAAAACCCAGAAAAATCACGATACAAATGTTATAAATTGAGTTGCAGTTCAGGGAGTAAAATAAGTATTTGACCCCCCAAGCAAAACATGACTTAGTAGTAGGTGGAGAAACCCTTGTTGGTGATCACAGAGGTCAGACGTTTCTTGTAGGTGGTGATCAGTTTCCACACATCTCAGGAGGGATTTTGGTCCACTCTTCTTTACAGATCTTCTCTAAATCCTTATTCTTGGCCGTCTCTTGGCAACTCGAAGTTTCAGCTCCCTCCATAAATTTTCTATAGGATTAAGGTCTGGAGACTGGCTAGGGCACTACATGACCTTAATGTGCTTCTTCTTGAGTCACTCCTTTGTTGCCTTGGCGGTATGTTTTGGGTCATTTTCCATCTGCAGCCGCTGTAATTTTCTGTAAAATGCAATATGGCCACCTGGAGGCGCTGTGTACACAGATGGCATACAGAGCGCAGCTTTGTCACTGACAGCCGTATGGTGGTACAGGCAGAAAGCTGCAGGGCTTGTCTGCAGGAGCCTGGCATTGCACCCCTGATCCACTGATTACGGTGTACTTTCCAGCCTTCTGCAGGAAAAAAAAATGCCCTTTTTTTCTGAAAAAATATCTGCATTTATTATTTTTTTCTGGACAAAATTAACTTTTCCTTTAACCCCTTCAATACCACAGCAAAACCTTATCAGTGCCCATCAGTGAAGCCCATCAGTGCCACCTCATCAGTAAACATCAGTGCAGCCTCATCAATGCAGCATCATCAGTGCCCATTAGTCCTCCCTCATCAGTGCCGCCTCTTTAGTGCCCATCAGTGCAGCTTCATCAGTGCAGCCTCATCAGTGCCCATTAGTCCTGCCTCATCAGTGCCGCCTCTGTAGTGCTCGTCAGTGCAGCTTCATCAGTGCAGCCTCATCAGTGTCCATCAATGTAGACTCATCAGTGCCCATTAGTCCTGCCTCATCAGTGCCACTTTTTTTAGTGCCCATCAGTGCAGCTTCATCAGTGCAGCCTCATCAGTGCCCATTAGTCCTGCCTCATCAGTGCCGCCTCTGTAGTGCTCATCAGTGCAGCTTCATCAGTGCAGCCTCATCAGTGTCCATCAGTGTAGACTCATCAGTGCCCATTAGTCCTGCCTCATCAGTGCCACTTTTTGTAGTGCCCATCAGTGCAGCTTCATCGGTGCAGCCTCATCAGCGTCCATCAGTGTAGACTCATCAGTGCCCATTAGTCCTCCCTCATCAGTTTTGCCTCTTTAGTGCCCATCAGTGCAGTCTTATCAGTGCCCAGAAGTGTAGTCTCATCAGTGTCCATCAGTGCAGCCTCATCAGTGCCCAAAAGTGCAGCTTCATCAGTGCAGCCTCATCAGTACCCATTTGTCCTGCCTCATCAGTGCCACCTCTGTAGTGCCGATCAGTGGAGCTTCATCAGTGCAGCCTCATCAGTGCCCATTAGTCCTGCCTCATCAGTGCCGCCCTTTGCAGTGCCCATCAATGCAGCTTCATCGGTGCAGCCTCATCAGTGCAGCTTCATCGGTGCAGCCTCATCAGGGCCCAGAAGTGCAGCCTCATCAGTGTCCATCAGCGCAGCCTCATCAGTGCCCATTAGTCCTGCCTCATCAGTGCCACCTTTTGTAGTGCCCATCAGTGCAGCTTCATCGGTGCAGCCTCATCAGTGTCCATCAGTGCAGCCTCATCAGTGCCCATTAGTCCTGCCTCATCAGTGCCACCTTTTGTAGTGCCCATCAGTGCAGCTTCATCAATGCAGCCTCATCAGTGTCCATCAGTGTAGACTCATCAGTGCCCATTAGTCCTGCCTCATCAGTGCCCAGAAGTGCAGTCTCATCAGTGCCCATTAGTCCTGCCTCATCAGTGCCACCTTTTTTGTAGTGCCCATCAGTGCAGCTTCATCAGTGCAGCTTCATCAGTGCAGCCTCATCAGTGCCCATCAGTGCAGTCTTATCAGTGCCCAGAAGTGCAGTCTCATCAGTGCCCAGAAGTGCAGTCTCATCAGTGTCCATCAGCGCAGCCTCATCAGTGCCCAGAAGTGCAGCCTCATCAGTGTCCATCAGTGCAGCCTCATCAGTGCCCAAAAGTGCAGCTTCATCAGTGCAGCCTCATCAGTACCCATTAGTCCTGCCTCATCAGTGCCACCTCTGTAGTGCCGATCAGTGGAGCTTCATCAGTGCAGCCTCATCAGTGCCCATTAGTCCTGCCTCATCAGTGCCGCCCTTTGCAGTGCCCATCAATGCATCTTCATCGGGGCAGCCTCATCAGTGTCCTTCAGTGCAGCCTCATCAGTGCAGCTTCATTGGTGCAGCCTCATCAATGTCCATCAGCGCAGCCTCATCAGTGCCCATTAGTCCTGCCTCATCAGTGCCACCTTTTGTAGTGCCCATCAGTGCAGCTTCATCGGTGCAGCCTCATCAGTGCCCAGAAGTGCAGTCTCATATGAGCACATCAGTGAGGAAGAAAAATTACTTATTTGAAAAATGTTATAACAGAAACTAAGAAAATTTTGAAGCTTTTCGATCATTTTTTCCTTTATTTAGCAAAAAATTTAAAAAATACAGCAATGATTAAATACCACCAAAACAAAGCTCTATCTGTCTAACAAAAATGATAAAAATGTCCTATGTGTACAGTGTTGTATGACCGCGTAATTGTCATTCAAAGTGTGACAGCGCTGAAAGCTGAACATTGTCCTGGGCAGGAAGGAGGTGAGAGTGCCCGGTATTAAAGTGGTTAATTACAGAACGCGGTGTCATGTGACCATTTTTGGTAGGGCTCTCCTTTAACTCTTTTTCCTTCTTACATTCCCTGGAAGGAGATTCTTCTGATGAATCTGCTGGTTGGGGAAATGATGGGAATTTGGATCCTTGTGACCTGAGCGGTCATATGAATTCCTCCTAATTCTGAAGTCCTCAGAAGCAATGCGATGGGCAGCAATCTTCAGACTGAAATAGATGTGAGGGTGAGTCAGTCCCTCCAACACCTCCCTTCTCCTAAAGACTGGAGGCCAAGTGGGACTCTTGTCTAGAGTGACCGGTCAGGCTGCTACTGTGCCTTTAAAAGGGATCTCCACCTTCACACCTACACGGTTCGGCCATTTTCAAACACTTACTACTTGTTAAAATAAAATAGATGTTATACTTACCTTCTCTGTACAAGGATATTACACAGAGCCGTCTTGAACCTCCTCTTCTGGAAGTCCCTCCACAGGTGCTGTCTACTACTCTAGGTGCCTCCTTAGGGAGCCGGATTCTATGGAGGCACCCTGTCCAAACCGGGCTGTGTCCAGTTTCACAAGTCAAATAGCTCTGCAATGTTTTTATAAATGCACCTCAAGCTGTTCGAAGCTCAGATTTTTTTTTGTATAATGAAGAAGTCTACCACCCCTCTGCTATCTTATTGGTGAGGCATCTGTGTTCTCTCATGGGTGGGTGCTTCTGCTCTCTCATGGGTGGGCGCCTCTACTGTCTCATGGACAGGCACCTCTGCTTTCTCATGAGCTGGTGCCTCTGCCACCTCAAGAGTGGGCGCCTCTGCTTTCTCAAGGTCCGATGCCTCTGCTACCTCATGGGCAGACACCTCTACTTTCTCAATGCAAAGTGCCTCTGCTATCTCATTGCTGAGGCATCTCTGCTTTCTTTTGGGTGGGCACCTCTACTCATGTATTACCCATGAGGTAGCAGGTGCCTCTGCTACCTCATGGGTGGGTGCCTCTACAACCTCATCGGTGGGCACCTCTTCTCTCTTATGGGTAGGTTCCTCTGCTGCCTCATGGGTGGGTGCCTCTACTACCTCATCGGTGGGCACCTCTTCTCTCTTATGGGTAGGTTCCTCTGCTGCCTCATGGGTGGGTGCCTCTATTACCTCATTGGTGGGCACCTCTTCTCTCTCATGGGTAGGTTCCTGTGCTACCTCATGGGCGAGCACTTCTGCTACCTCATGGGTAGGTGCCTCTGCTCTCTCATGGGCAGGTACATCTGCTACTTCATGGGCGAGCACCTCCACTACCTCATGGGCAGGCACCTCTGCTCTCTCATTGGCAGGTGCCTCTGCTACCTCATTGGTGGGCACCTCTATTTCCTCATGGGTTGGCAACCCTGCTCTCTCGTGGGCAGGTGCCTCTGTTACCTCATGGGTGGGCACCTCTTCTCTCTCATGGGAAGGTGCCTCTACAACCTTATGGGTGGGCAGCTCTGCTTTTTCATGGGCAGGTGCCTCTGCTACCTCATTGGCAGGGATCTCTGCTTTCTCAAGGGCAGGTGCCTCTGCTACCTCATTGGTGGGCAACTCTGGTACCTCATGGGTTGGCACCTTTGCTACCTCATGGGTGGGCACCTCTACTACCTCGTGGTGGGTACCTCTTATCTCTCATGGGTAGGTTCCTCTGCTTTCTCATGGGCGAGCACTTCTGCTACCTCAGGGGTAGGTGCCTCTGCTCTCTCATGGGCAGGTACATCTGCTACTTCATGGGCGAGCACATCCACTACCTCATGGGCAGGCACCTCTGCTCTCTCTTTGGCAGGTGCCTCTGCTAGTCATGGGTGGGCACCTCTGCTTTCTTAAGGGCAGGTGTCTCTGCTACCTCATTGGTGGGCACCTCTATTTCCTCATAAGTTGGCAACTCTGCTCTCTCGTGGACAGGTGCCTCTGTTACCTCATGGGTGGGCACCTCTGCTCTCTCATGAGCAGGTGCCTCTACAACCTTATGGGTGGGCAGCTCTGTTTTTTCATGAGCAGGTGCCTCTGCTTCCTCATGGGCGGGCTCCTCTGCTACCTCATTGGCAGGGATCTCTGCTTTCTCAAGGGCAGGTGCCTCTGCTACCTCAAGGGTAGGTGTCTTTGCTTTCTCAAGGGCAGGTGTGTCTGCTACCTCATTGGTGGGCACCTCTGATACCTCATGGGTGGGCATCTCTGCTCTCTCATGGGCTAGTGAATTTGCTACCTCATGGGTGGGTACCTCTTCTCTCTCATGGGTAGGTTCCTCTGCTACCTCATGGGCGAGCACCTCTGGTACTTCATGGGTAGGTGCCTCTGCTACTTCATGAGTGAGCACCTCTACTACCTCATGGGCAAACACCTCTACTACCTCATCGGCGGGCACCTCTGCTCTCTCATGGGCAGGTGCCTCTGCTGCTTCATGGGTGGGCATCTCTACTACGTCATGGGCAGGCGCCTCTATTACCTCATGGGTGGGGCGGCTCTACTGCCGCATGGGCTTTTTTGATTTTTCATATCTACATTAGGGACATCAGGACACAAACTGATGGTCATCAACAGTGAGGCAGCGGGGTCCCGAATCAGAACAAAAGGACAATGTCAGGCTGCAGGCCGAGGTCAGTGAGCAGAGTCCGAAACCCAGGTCAAGGTCACAACAGGCAGACAAGGATCCAGAGACGGGCTGAAGGCAAGCCAGGTCATACACAGGAAAGGCAGAAGTAGCAGGTCAGGTCACCGGTAAGTCAGGAACCAGCTGAAGACCACCCAGCAATTTGTCCATGTTGCACGCCAACTTATCTAGGCGCCAATACCAGTAATCGGCATACAGATACCTCTGAGCATACACTTCTCGACACGAGAGCTAATATGTCCTTGCACACACGCTAATATGCATCTGGCGCTAAAATTGAATGAGCGGCTAATCACCAAGCACCATAAGAGGGACAGGAGTGAGGTCACGGAGCTGTGAAGAAACCCCCAAGAGCATTTCTGCTGGTGGGTCTGCCATGGACCTTGTGGTCTTCTTCTTCTAAGCCAAGCTTGATGGCCGACCTTCACCAGATACTACAGAGAAGACGCCTGGAATAAGATTCCTTCCCCCGGGGGGGGGGGGTGGATGAGGAAGTTCCTCCTCCAGAGGAGAGATTTATCGGACAGTATAAGATGAAGTTTGGGATTTTCGGGAGGGGAAGGGGGGGGCATTGCATCATCTTCAGCAGCTGGAAGGAGCTGCGGTGTTGGAGAGCGGCCTGGCTGCTGCAGCACACTAATATCCTAATAAGGATCCCGAGCTCCGGGGTTTGGATCCGCATGTCGTGTCACCGAGGGGGGTGTCAGGCACACGGCCAACGCCCGCCGTACGGAGATCAGACTTTATATAGTATACTCCGCTCAACCATCGTCCTCCGACCCCCATCCCTGACAATACAGAGAGAGGACGACCCCGACCTATCATACTGCAATATGACCTAAAGAGGGACTCCAGAAAAAAAAAGACACAAAATACAAGACCTGAATGTGACCTGAGATCAGCCCCTGTACAACAGAGCTCAGACTGGGGGAGGGGGAAGCAGCACAAGAAGGCAGGCGGTTGTGCTGCAGTGAAAGGAGCATGCTGATAGGAGGAGAGAGCAGAGTGACAGATAATTGAGTTCATTAGTCCCCTGCTTCTCCTTTTACTATCACATGACAAGCTGATGGAGGGACGTCCAGCGTCATCTAGCTTTTTCCCCTTCTGGCCCTGGCCCCACCCCCCTTTGCATTCATTGGATTTCAGTTCTGTCAATCATGGAGGCTCAGCATCACATGTGGGCGTTACCTATGCAAATACAGCCTACCTAGGAACGCCCACTTCTTCAGACTGACACCCTCCCATCAAGGCATTGTGATATTTGCATAACCCCTCCCACTGCTTGCAACAGGACAGAGGGCTCCTGAGAGGAGTACTGAGGAAGGGCGGGGCAGGGATGTTTTTCAGGAAGTTATGTACAGCCCCCCGCCGGCCCCTCCCACCAGCCATGATCTGCCCCCCGCCGGCCCATCCCACCAGCCATGATCTGCCCCCTGCCGGCCCCTCCCACCAGCCATGATCTGCCCCCTACCGGCCCCTCCCACCAGCCATGATCTGCCCCCTGCCGACCCCTCCCACCAGCCATGATCTGCCCCCTGCCAGCCCCTCCCACCAGCCATGATCTGCCCCCTGCCGGCCCCTCCCACCAGCCATGATCTGCCCCCTACCGGCTCCTTCCACCAGCCATGATCTGCCCCCTACCGGCTCCTTCCACCAGCCATGATCTGCCCCCTGCCGACCCCTCCCACCAGCCATGATCTGCCCCCTGCCAGCCCCTCCCACCAGCCATGATCTGCCCCCTGCCAGCCCCTCCCACCAGCCATGATCTGCCCCCTACTGGCCCCTCCCACCAGCCATGATCTGCTCCCTGCCGGCCCCTCCCACCAGCCATGATCTGCCCCCTGCTGGCCCCTCCCACCAGCCATGATCTGCCTCTTGCCTTCCCCTCCCACCAGCCGTGATCTGCTGCATTACATAGAGAAGCACAGAGACCCAGTGATGACATCACAGTGTATACAATAAGATATGTATGGAAAAGGGATTCTGTTTTTTTATTTTCTATTTTATTTTGTTCTGTTTTACTCTGTTATATTCTATTCCTTTATTTTCTATTCTATGTTATTCTCTTTGGAATTTCGAAAACTTTTCAAATTTGAAAACTATTTGGATTAGAAAAGTATTTGAAAATGATTTGAATTGGAATTGTGTCCGTTTTTTTTTTTTTTTTTGCTTATTTCGGATTAGTTGAAATTCGGTACTATTGTAATTTGGAAATTCGGATACATCCGAATTTCCGAAAATGTGTCCGAATTTCAATTCGGCACAAAGCGAAGCGCACATGTCTAGTCCCCATACACTCTCGGTGGGGGGAGGGGGGCGGGTTTCCTGATGGTGACAACAATGGACCATGTCTGTGTCATGTGTGTTGATAGGTGACAACGCAGGGCCACCATTGGTTGGCTGGTGCAGAGCGTTGTCACCCTATAACAGGAAGTGCCTGAACAAAAGCCTTATTGGTGGGATCACGGGGATTATCAAACAATACTTATATATATGTTGCGGTTTGTAAGCGGTATGACTGAAGATATCATCCATAATCCCGGAAACCGTTGTTTTTTTCTTCAGTCGGTTTCTCACGAGCCGCTGAAACGGTTTACGAAGCGACATCTTACAGTAACCAATCAGGAAGTGGCTGTGAATAACCCGCAGATCTCCTCCATCTTGATTTTCTATGAGGAATAATAACACATCGGAACGGGTTGATTATTTTCCAGAATTGGCAATTATTTACCCGCCGGCCCCCCTGTGGCGGAGTCGGGATGAAAGTTTACTAGAAATCTAAAGGAGAACTCCGCTCCAAACCTTCGTAAAGCCTCCAACACCGGACATACACCATACAATCTGATTGGACAATCTCCTTTAGGTTTACTAAATCTGTGTTCTATGAGGACAAACCTGAACCATTTATTCCATTTATATCCAACCAGCCGACTTTACATTACACAGTACAAGGATCAGCGGTGGGCATAGGACTGTGCATAGGACTGTATATAGGACTGTGCATAGAACTGTATCTAGGACCGTGTATAAGACTGTATATAGGACTGTATATAGGACTGTGCATAGGACTGTATAGAGGATTGTGTATAGGACTGTATATAGGACTGTGTATAAGACTGTATATAGGACTGAGTATAGGACTGTGTATAGGACTGTATATAGAGCTGTGTATAAGACTGTATATAGGACTGTGTATAAGACTGTATATAGGACTGTGCATAGGACTGAGTATAGGACTGAGTATAGGACTGAGTATAGGACTGTATATAGGACTGTGTATAGGACTGTGTATGGGACTGTGTATAGGACTGTATATAGGACTGTGCATAGGACTGTATATAGGACTGTGTATAAGACTGTATATAGGACTGCATATAGGACTGTATATAGGATTGAGTATAGGATTGTGTATAGGACTGTGTATAGGACTGTGCATAGGACTGTATATAGGACTGTGCATAGGACTGTATATAGGACTGTGTATAGGACTGTATTAAGGACTGTATATAGAGCTGTGTATAGGACTGTATATAGGACTGTGTATAGGACTGTGTATGGGACTGTATATATGACTGTGTGTAGGACTGTATATAGGACTGTATATAGGACTGTGTATAAGACTGTATATAGGACTGTGTATAGGACTTTGCATAGGACTGTGTATAGGACTGTATATAGGACTGTGCATAGGACTATATATAGGACTGTGCATAGGACTGTGTAAAGGACTGTATATAGGACTTTGTATAGGACTTTATAGGACTGTATATAGGACTGTGCATAGGACTGTGTATAGAACTGTATATAGGATTTTATATAGAGAATGTATATAGAACTGTATATAGGACTGTGTCTAGGACTGTGTTAAGGACTGTATATAGGACTTTATATAGAGACTGTATATAGAGACTGTATATAGGACTGTGTATAGGACTGTGTATAGGACTGTCTTAAGGACTGAGTGTATGGAGGTTTGCTATTGGTGGAACTAGAGGGATGTAACAATATTAATGGCATATAATGTATGGTCAGCCTATGGATGGATAGAATACATTTAGCTCAGCACTTTGTATATTGTACATTCCCGACAGTCCCTGACCTCAGGAGCTTACACTCTAAGGTCCCTATCTTACATACATACACATACTAGGGCCAATTTAGACAGGAGCCAATTACCTCCCACCATGTCTGTGGGGTGTGGGAGGAAACCCTCACAAGCATGAGGAGGACATGCAAACTCCATGCAGATAGGTTGGGAATTGAACCAAGGACCTCGGTGCCACAAGTGCCAACCACTAGGCATTCACACCAGAGCCGCAATGTGATCTGCTAAACTACCCAACCAGAATGATTCTGTACTGGCACAGTTTAATGTAAAAGAAAACAAAAAGACTTTTCAGTGTATAAATGCAACTGCTGTCTGTTGAAACGCGTCGGCAGTGACACCAGGCTTCATCCAAACTCCTGAATGACGTCCCTCTGGGGGGAATTTTTGGCTCTGGTGCATTACAGAGCAGAATTAGGAGTGGAGAAGCCGGGGCCCCGCTACCTTTAAATGCCAATAATTTAGGACATTTGTACACAGATATTTTTGCTAGACATGTTCAATTAGTTTGTTCCGAATTATTTATTTTTTTTCTAACTAATTTCGACAAAATCGTTAATTCAGAAATACCAAAATTAATGAAAACTCCTTTACCAAATTTTTCCGAATATTTGTAAACTCGTAAAATTCAAAAATTCGTAAATTCAAAATTTGGAAATTCGGAAAATTGGAAATTCTAAATGTGAAAATCGGAAAAATCGGAAATTTGGAAATTCAAAAATCCTAAAATAAGAACGAAAATTCAAAAGAGCGAAAATTCAAAAATCCAAAATAATAACTAACTAATAATAACTTAACTATTAATATTAAATTATAGGTATTGGAATTTCCTTTCAAATTTGGCTGTTAGTGAAGTTATGAATTATCCACAATAATGAATGCCGCATCTAAACTAACGTAATGTAACAAATTAATAATAATAAATAACAATACAGGAAGAGTCAGGAGGGCACAGTACAGGGGGGGGGGTCAGGATGGCACAGTACAGGGAGGGTCAGGAGGGCACAGTACAGGGGGGGGTCAGGAGGGCACAGTACAGGGGGGGGTCAGGAGGGCACAGTACAGGGGGGGGTCAGGAGGGCACAGTACGGGGGGGGGTCAGGAGGGCACAGTACAGGGAGGGTCAGGAGGGCACAGTACAGGGGGGGGGTCAGGAGGGCACAGTACAGGGGGGGGTCAGGAGGGCACAGTACGGGGGGGGTCAGGAGGGCACAGTACAGGGAGGGTCAGGAGGGCACAGTACAGGGGGAGTCAGGAGGGCACACTACAGGGGGAGTCAGGAGGGCACAGTACAGGGGGGGTCAGGAGGGCACAGTACAGGAGGAGTCAGGAGGGCACAGTACAGGGGGAGTCAGGAGGGCACAGTACAGGGGGAGTCAGGAGGGCACAGTACAGGGGGAGTCAGGAGGGCACGGTACAGGGGGAGTCAGGAGGGCACGGTACAAGGGGAGTCAGGAGGGCACGGTACAAGGGGAGTCAGGAGGGCACAGTACAAGGGGAGTCAGGAGTTCACAGTATAGGGGGAGTCAGGAGGGCACAGTACAGGGGGAGTCAGGAGTTCACAGTATAGGGGGAGTCAGGAGGGCACGGTACAAGGGGAGTCAGGAGGGCACGGTACAAGGGGAGTCAGGAGGGCACGGTACAAGGGGAGTCAGGAGGGCACAGTACAAGGGGAGTCAGGAGTTCACAGTATAGGGGGAGTCAGGAGGGCACAGTACAGGGGGAGTCAGGAGTTCACAGTATAGGGGGAGTCAGGAGGGCACAGTACAGGGGGAGTCAGGAGGGCACAGTACAGGGGGAGTCGGGAGGGCACAGTACAGGGGGAGTCAGGATGGCACAGTACAGGGAGGGTCAGGAGGGCACAGTACAGGGGGAGTCAGGATGGCACAGTACAGGGAGGGTCAGGAGGGCACAGTACAGGAGGAGTCAGGAGGGCACAGTACAGGGGGAGTCAGGAGTTCACAGTATAGGGGGAGTCAGGAGGGCACAGTACAGGGGGAGTCAGGAGGACACAGTACAGGGGGAGTCAGGATGGCACAGTACAGGGAGGGTCAGGAGGGCACAGTACAGGAGGAGTCAGGAGGGCACAGTACAGGGGGAGTCAGGAGTTCACAGTATAGGGGGAGTCAGGAGTTCACAGTATAGGGGGAGTCAGGAGGGCACAGTACAGGGGGAGTCGGAAGGGCACAGTACAGGGGGAGTCAGGATAGCACAGTACAGGGAGGGTCAGGAGGGCACAGTACAGGTGGAGTCAGGAGGACACAGTACAGGGGGAGTCAGGATGGCACAGTACAGGGAGGGTCAGGAGGGCACAGTACAGGAGGAGTCAGGAGGGCACAGTACAGGGGGAGTCAGGAGGGCACAGTACAGGGGGAGTCAGGAGGGCACAGTACAGGGGGAGTCAGGATGGCACAGTACAGGGAGGGTCAGGAGGGCACAGTACAGGGGGAGTCAGGAGGACACAGTACAGGGGGAGTCAGGATGGCACAGTACAGGGAGGGTCAGGAGGGCACAGTACAGGAGGAGTCAGGAGGGCACAGTACAGGGGGGGTCAGGAGGGCACAGTACAGGGGGGGTCAGGAGGGCACAGTACAGGGTGGGTCAGGAGGGCACAGTACAGGAGGAGTCAGGAGGGCACAGTACAGGAGGAGTCAGGAGGGCACAGTACAGGGGGAGTCAGGAGGGCACAGTACAAGGGGAGTCAGGAGGGCACAGTATAGGGGGAGTCAAGAGGGCACAGTACAGAGAGGGTCAATAGGACACGGTACAGGAGGAGTCAGGAGGGCACAGCACAGGGGGAGTCAGGAAGGCACAGTACAGGGGAAGTCAGGAGGGCACAGTACAGGAGGAGTCAGGAGGGCACAGTACAGGAGGAGTCAGGAGGGCACAGTACAGGAGGAGTCAGGAAGGCACAGTACAGGGGAAGTCAGGAGGGCACAGTACAGGAGGAGTCAGGAAGGCACAGTACAGGGGGAGTCAGGAAGGCACAGTACAGGGGAAGTCAGGAGGGCACAGTACAGGAGGAGTCAGGAAGGCACAGTACAGGGGGAGTCAGGAAGGCACAGTACAGGGGGAGTCAGGAAGGCACAGTACAGGGGGAGTCAGGAGGGCACAGTACAGGGGGAGTCAGGAGGGCACAGTACAGGGGGAGTCAGGAAGGCACAGTACAGGGGGAGTCAGGAGGGCACAGTACAGGGGGAGTCAGGAGGGCACTGTACAGGGGGGGTCAGGAGGACACAGTACAGGGGGGGTCAGGAGGGCACAGTACAGGAGAAGTCAGGAGGGCACAGTACAGGGGGAGTCAGGAGGGCACAGTACAGGGGGAGTCAGGATGGCACAGTACAGGGAGGGTCAGGAGGGCACAGTACAGGGGGAGTCAGGATGGCACAGTACAGGGGGAGTAAGGAGGGCACAGTACAGGGGGAGTCGGGAGGGCACAGTACAGGGGGAGTCTGGATGGGACAGTACAGGGAGGGTCAGGAGGGCACAGTACAGGGGGAGTCAGGAGGGCACAGTACAGGGAGGGTCAGGAGGGCACAGTACAGGAGGAGTCAGGAGGGCACAGTACAGGGGGGGTCAGGAGGGCACAGTACAGGGTGGGTCAGGAGGGCACAGTACAGGGTGGGTCAGGAGGGCACAGTACAGGGTGGGTCAGGAGGGCACAGTACAGAAGGAGTCAGGAGGGCACAGTACAGGGGGAGTCAGGAGGGCACAGTACAGGGGGAGTCAGGAGGGCACAGTATAGGGGGAGTCAAGAGGGCACAGTACAGGGAGGGTCAATAGGACACGGTACAGGAGGAGTCAGGAGGGCACAGTACAGGGGGAGTCAAGAGTTCACAGTATAGGGGGAGTCAGGAGGGCACAATACAGGGGGAGTCAGGAAGGCACAGTACAGGGGGAGTCAGGAGGGCACAGTACAGGAGGAGTCAGGAAGGCACAGTACAGGAGGAGTCAGGAAGGCACAGTACAGGGGGAGACAGGAGGGCACAGTACAGGGGGAGTCAGGAGGGCACAGTACAGGGGGAGTCAGGAGGGCACAGTACAGGAGGAGTCAGGAAGGCACAGTACAGGGGGAGACAGGAGGGCACAGTACAGGGGGAGTCAGGAGGGCACAGTACAGGAGGGTCAGGAGGGCACAGTATAGGGGGAGTCAGGAGGGCACAGTACAGGGGGAGTCAGGAGGGCACAGTACAGGAGGAGTCAGGAAGGCACAGTACAGGGGGAGACAGGAGGGCACAGTACAGGGGGAGTCAGGAGGGCACAGTACAGGGGGAGTCAGGAGGGCACAGTACAGGAGGGTCAGGAGGGCACAGTACAGGGGGAGTCAGGAGGGCACAGTACAGGAGGAGTCAGGAAGGCACAGTACAGGGGGAGACAGGAGGGCACAGTACAGGGGGAGTCAGGAGGGCACAGTACAGGCGGAGTCAGGAGGGCACAGTACAGGAGGGTCAGGAGGGCACAGTATAGGGGGAGTCAGGAGGGCACAGTACAGGGGGAGTCAGGAGGGCACAGTACAGGGGGAGTCAGGATGGCACAGTACAGGGAGGGTCAGGAGGACACAGTACAGGAGGAGTCAGGAAGGCACGTACAGGAGGAGTCAGGAAGGCACAATATAGGGAGGGTCAGGAGGACACAGTACAGGAGGAGTCAGGAGGGCACAGTACAGGGGGAGTCAGGAGTTCACAGTATAGGGGGAGTCAGGAGGGCACAGTACAGGGAGGGTCAGGAGGGCACAGTACAGGAGGAGTCAGAAAGGCACAGTACAGGAGAAGTCAGGAAGGCACAGTACAGGGAGGGTCAGTAGGACACAGTACAGGAAGAGTCAGGAGGTCACAGTACAGGGGGAGTCAGGAGGGCACAGTACAGGGAGGGTCGGGAGGGTCAGGAGGGCACAGTACAGGAGGAGTCAGGAGGGCACAGTACAGGGAGGGTCAGGAGGACACAGTACAGGAGGAGTCAGGAGGGAACAGTACAGGAGGAGTCAGGAGGGCACAGTACAGGGAGGGTCAGTAGGACACAGTACAGGAGGAGTCAGGAGGGCACAGTACAGGGAGGGTCAGTAGGACACACTACAGGGGGAGTCAGGAGGGGACAGTACGGGAGGAGTCAGGAGGGCACAGTACAGGGAGGGTCAGGAGGGCACTGTACAGGGAGGGTCAGGAGGGCACAGTACAGGGGGAGTCCGGAAGGCACAGTACAGGAGGAGTCAGGAGGGCACAGTACAGGGAGGGTCAGGAGGGCACAGTACAGGGAGGGCCAGGAGGGCACAGTACAGGGGGAGTCCGGAGGGCACAGTACAGGG
This sequence comes from Aquarana catesbeiana, assembly GCF_042186555.1. NCBI lineage: Eukaryota > Metazoa > Chordata > Amphibia > Anura > Ranidae > Aquarana > Aquarana catesbeiana. The sequence continues at coordinate 3,655,526 of NC_133336.1, forward strand.
AGGGCCAGGAGGGCACAGTACAGGTTCTGGAATGCTGTCTGCCATCCTGGGACAGCTTAGTAAAAAGTGTGACTGTCCCAGCAAATCTGGGACAGGTGGCAAGTATGATGTAATGCAGGATTATCATGGACCCTCCAGGTGCCCATGCATCAAGACAGCCCTGGCACCTAGTTTAAGGAGCATGAAGAAAGGAAACCTCTCTCCTATACAGGTTGTATTTCCAGTCCTCTTAATGATACATCTGTTTTAGGGTACATTTATTATATGGTACATCTATTACTCACTTTATATATGATATATCTTATTTATGATCCATTTATATAATATATCTATTTATTTATATGACACATTTATTATTTATATGATAAATATATTGTGTCATACATCTATAACTATTTATTGTTATTTATATAATACATTTATTATAAATATTATACATCACTTGTGTGATACATTTGTTATTTATATGACACATTTATTATTATATGATACATCTATTATTTATGATACATTTATTATATGATACATCGATTATACATGATATGATACATTGATTATATTATACATGTATTATAGGATATATCTATTATTATTTATTATTACAGGTACTTATATAGCGCTGTCAATTTATGCAGGGCTTTACACATATATATTGTACATTTACATTTTATATGATACTTTTATTATACATACGACACATAGATAATTACAGGATACATCTATTATTTATGATACATTGATTATATGATACATGTGTTATAGGATATATCTATTATTTATACGATAAATCTATTATATCATACATCTATTGTTATTTATAGGATACATGAATAAAATGATACTTCTACTATTTTTGATACATTTATTATCCATCTACAATGTATCAGAAGAATCCCCGCAGAGCGGAGCGGGTGACGTCAGCGCCGGTGATTGACAGCTGAGCTGCGCTGCCAAAGTCGGCGACTCGCATCCTCCGCCTCCTCTGATTGGACAGGGGAAAGGAAGCAGAAGGAGTGTGGCTGGATTAGCAGTCTGCAGAGAGTGCATTGCTTCCTTCCTAGAGGGAGAAGGGGAGAGCCTCCATCCCCCAATCCCAGCACTCAGAGGCCCGGATGTTGGCTCCAATCCTGGCTTTTTATTCACTTCCATAAAAGGGCAGAGAGCCTGAAGACTCCTCCGAACTTTCCTCACTTTGCTGGACCCTGAAAACTTTTTTTTTTTTTTTTTTTTTCTCCTCCTGTGCTCCCCTCTGAGTCTTGCTGCCCCCACCCCCTCCTCCAGGCTGCTGCTCAGTTAGCGGTTGTGAGTCTGAGCAGAGATAAAGGAAAAGAGGAGAGAAGTGGAGAGAGAGAGGAGAGGAGAGGAGAGGAGAGAGAGGAGAGAGGAGAGAGGAGAGAGGAGAGAGGAGGGGAGTGACTGCAGCAGATTGAGAAGCAGTGACGTGATCCCAGCCTGGAGAGCTCAGCCAGGGGGACTCCATTATCTGAGCCTGCCCTGCACACAGCCTGCCCTGTCCTCTTCATTGTCCAGCCTGGGTGAGCACTGTGCAAGCAGAGAGGTAAGTGTGTGTGTGTGGGCCCCTGCATGCATTTATTATCCATCCCAGCCTCATGCTCCATTACACCCCCACCATCCCTCTGTATGAAAAGTTCTATTGCGGCCAGCAAGCAGACAGACCGGTTTTGTTGGTTGGGATTGGAAACAGGTGAAGAGATTCCCAGAGAGGAGGATGTGAGGAGCACAATGGATGATGTGCCTGGCTGGCTGCGGAGAGGAGAGGGAGCCATCCTGGGCTTGGAGGGGAGGAAGCTGCCCTGAGCTAGGAGGGGCTGCACAGTCCAGCCAGCAATCCAACTTCATCCAGGGAGCGAGGCATGCTCTGCCAGATGGGAGTTGTAGTCCCACAGGCCCCCCCAGAGGCTGCCTGAGCCACTTTAAGACTTTTTAAGAATTTATTTTTAGGCATTTTATAGGGTGCAGTCTGTTCAGAGGGAGTTTTATTAAGTGTGAAGAAGAGCTTACACTCTAAATTTCCTGTCGCTCGTATGTTCACATGTTCAGTCCAATTTGGTGGAGAAAGTTGTTTATATAGGGGAGCCGAACTCCAGGACTATATATATATATATAATATATATATGTGTGTGTGTGTGTGTGTTTTTTAATACTTTATGTAATTCAACCAACTTGCAGAGTAATTCATTTTGCAACAATCAACTATTAGTCCAAATACCCTTATGTAAAAAAATATAGATAGAGAGATCTCTATTTCTCTCCTCTATTTCTCTCTCTAATGTTTTAGTTGTATTTAAGTATAAATGAAGAAAGGGAAGTTTATTTTAATTTTAAGCTTAGGTGATCGCACATTTACATGCTACAAATGGACCGTAAGGCCTTCAGGTTTAGCGCTGCGTGGACCTAATAGGGGTAAAAGTGGACCTGTGCTTTTTAATACTGACCGTAGACTTTGCTGGTCAGTGCCCTAAACTGTCAAAATAGACCATTAAAGACCCAGTGTACGTAGGGGGAGGGGTGGGTTGTCATGCCTTCACATTGACTTGTATGGGGTCTCAAATGCCAGTGTACACGAGCTGTGCCGGGCTCCATTCAGCAAATAAAGTAAACTGATCACAAAATAAGTTCTTTGATGGAGACGCACGCTCCAAAATCTCCTGCATTCTATGGTGACCTTTTACTGTAATTTAATAAGAGTTCATCGTTTAGCATAGTGGTCGCCAAACTGTGGCCCTGGGGCCAGATGCGGCCCTTTTCTTGCTTTTATCTGGCCCTTGAGGCATGATTGCTGCCACTGGCGCCCACGATGGGGGCATGATTGCTGCCACTGGCGCCCACGATGGGTTCATGATTGCTGCCACTGGCGCCCACGATGGGTTCATGATTGCTGCCACTGGCGCCCACGATGGGGGCATGATTGCTGCCACTGGCGCCCACGATGGGGGCATGATTGCTGCCACTGGCGCCCACTATCTCTCCCCTAATACCCAAGATTGGTTACTGCTTACGCCCTCTGGGCACAGTCCGGCCCCCCCTAAAGGTTGAAGGACAGTAGACTAGCCCTTTCTTTAGTAAGTTTGGAGACCCCTGGGTTTAGTGCATTAGTTTGCTGGCAATCATATATCGCAATATAATGACTCGGAGACGTGAACTGCTCGCCGCTGGTCCCTTACCCTTAAGACTACTACTGTAGCGTGTTTTATTATTTGATGGACTGGTTTTTGGTTCTCATTGGCCCACTTTACCAAACTGATCGTAAAGGTTGTATTGGCACTTAGAGACCCTGTCACTAGAATATTCATTTTAACACTCTTCCCAATGTATTATATGCACATTTAATGCATGGCTGTAAAATCCTCCCATATGTAGGCATTCAAAAGCCCTGAGACTGCTGCTGGGTGCCGCCATCTTGGATGTGATGTCAGAGGGCTCAGAGCTGCCACTCAAATGACACGCAGTCATATCTCCAAACTACGGCCCTCCAGCTGTTGCAGAACTACGCGTCCCATGAGGGATTGTAAAACTTTGACATTCACAGACATGACTGGGCATGATGGGAATTGTAGTTCCTGAACGAGTGGAGGGCCATAATTTGGAGACCCCTGCTCTTTAGTATTCCCCTTTGTTGAAGGGGGTGGGGCAGAGGAGCTAGGCCAGCGCAGACGGTAAATTAGACATTCCCAGAAGGGCGGGCTGTGTAAGGCAAGGAGGGAGGGGGCTGTGCTGGAGAATTAACACTTTTTCTATAGCGTGTGTTCTCCGGCAAGGTTAGAATCGCATTGCCAGTCCTTAAAAAAAAAAAAAAAAAAAATGTTTATAGGAAGAAGGAAAAAAAAAATGGTGTAAAAATTTATTATTGTTATTATTTATACAGTACTGTCAATTTACACCGCGCTTTACATATACATTCACATCAGTCCCTACCCTCAAGGAGCTTACAATCTAAGGTCCCTAAGTCACATTCTTATTTTGGGGCCAATTTAGACAGAAGCCAATTAACCTCCCAGCATGTCTTTGGAGTGTGGGAGGAAACCGGAGTACCCGGAGGAAACCCACGCAGGCACAGGGGGAACATGCAAACTCCAGGCAGGTAGTGTCGTGGTTGGGATTCGAACCAGCGACCCTTTTTACTGCTAGGCGAGAGTGCTGCCCCACTACACCACTGTGCTGCCCCACTACACCACTGTGCTGCCCCACTACACCACTGTGCTGCCCCACTACACCACTGTGCCGCCAAGTCATTAAAATGACGATTTCTGTGCTTTTACCTGCATTTTTTTTTTAATTGGTAACAAGGTCTCTTTAAGACCAAAGTGGTGTAACCCACAGCAGCCAATCCGCATTCATTTTTTTTTTTTTTGGGTTCGGACTCCCAGGAATGAAGAAAAAAGCTGCAAGCGGATTGGCCGCTGTCGCTCTGTGTACTGCCTGGTTTCAGTATAAAGATTTTTTTCGTGACCGATGACGCGCCATGCGTCCTGTGAGAGTATTCGTGTTTATTTCTATGGAGTCGCATGATTCATCGGGTCTCTTCTTCCTCTTTTTTTTTTTTTTTCTGGGGACGATGGATTTCTTGATTTGCGGTTTTCGTTGATCATGACTCTTGGGTTTGGTAGCAGCTGATGAGGGGATCGGCGATGGGCCGTGTCTGCAGAGCTGGGTGTGGATGAGGAACGGGTGGAAATCACAGCAATGGGAATCCCTGAGACTTCTTCCCCTTTTTGCTATCGTCACATTTGTGACATTGTGGTTAGCGAAGGGTTAAAAGAGTTTTTTTTATTTTTAGTGACAGAGCTTTTATTTATGTCACCAAAATGTCTTTTCAGCAGACAGAGATCCGGTATTGCTGTTTATTAATTATTATTATTATTATTATTATTATGTATCAGTTTTGTTGTGGATTTTGTTCACACTTTATCAATATTTGTGCAGCTGAGTAAAGATGAGGTTTTTATGTAAAGTGTAAGTCTACCTAAAACCGATTTTTTTTTTTTTTTTTTTTTTTTTTTTTTTTTTTTTTTGGTAGAGGGGTGAGAAGTTTGGGGGGGGGGGGGGCATTCACACTATTGATTTGCTGTAAATGTTGTTGTTATTATTATACAGGATTTATAAAGCGCCAACAGTTTACATAGCACTTTACAACTTGAGGGTAGACAGTACAAATACAATACACTTTAATACAGGAGGAATTCAGAGGGCCCTGCTCCTTAGAGCTTACAATCTAAGAGGGAAGGTCCAGAGATACAAGAGGTAATAACTGTGGGTGATGTGCTGATTGAGAAGATAAATGTACAGTTGTTAGGTGGGGGCCAGATAGGCTTCTCTGAAGAGATGGGTTTTCAGGGATCGTCTGAAAGTGGATAAAGTAGGAGAAAATTGGACGGATTGGGGTAGAGCATTCCAAAGGATGGGAGAGGCTCTGGAGAAGTCCTGAACGTTACATGCATTGGTGCCATTGCGCCCATGTTGTGTTGCGTACATGATTTTTGGCCAGTTGTGCCATGTCGGGCAGCCCATATAATTGAAAGCCCCAACACGGCCCTTCTCAACCTTTTTACCACAGAGCAACCCTCGAAATAATTTTCAGATCTTGGGGAACCCCGACTAAAAGTCACTAATTGGGGGGGGGGGGGGGGGGGTCTGTGGGAGGATTGCCCATTAAATTGTTGGCCAGTGAGGGAGATGCCACCCTTACAGACAGCTAAAAAGTTAATTGGTGTCATATAGCTGGCTCTACCTAGTGGCAGTGGACCTGGAACTTTGGAGGCACCACTAAATCGGAGGCCCAACAGCTCAAGGAATCCCCAACAACCTCCTAGAGCAGGTATCTCCAAACCTCGGCTGTTGCAGAACTACACATCCATGAGGCATTGTAAAACTGACATTCACAGACATGACTGGGCATGATGGGAATTGTAGTTCCTGAACAACTGGCGGCTGTAGTTTGGAGACCCTTGCTCTAGAGGAAGAAATAATGGTCTCGATAGGTGGACACAGATGTTCACCATTGACACCTCCCTATATAAGTGGCTACCTCTAGATACTGCAACAGAATAGACTGGATTATTAGTAATCACATTAAAAAGTAGATTAGTTCTAATCTCAAGTGAGAAAATTGCACCCGTCGCCCTATAAAATAACAATGTATTCCCTACGACCTCAAATGGTTAACCACCCATATAGGTGTCAGGGACGGAGAAACCCCCTTAACCATCGACTCAACACACCTTAATGTATGTGTCACCTCCCGGAACTGCCAATATTAGTGGTGGTGGCCAATGGCCTATGCTGAAGCATAGATATGAAAGGTATTTGGGACTACTAGCATCCCTCAGCCGCTGATAACGGTTCTGGGTGGTGACACATACATTAAGGCGCGTTGAGGTCGATTGGTTAAAGGGGTTTCTCAGTCCTTGACTCGCATACCTATATGGTGTGGTTACCATTTGAGGTCGTAGGGAAGAGAACGTGGTCTTTTTATAGGGTGATGGGTGTCATTTTTTTCACTTGATATTTATACATAATCTATCTTTTAATGTAATTACTAATTAAATTTACTATTTTGACTAAACCTGGTCGATACATCTGTGTCCACCTACCGAGACCATTATTGCCGTGTTTTTGGGCAGCATGGGACTATACACGTTGGGAGTTATTTACTAAAGGAAAATCCACTTTGCACGGAAAGTGCACTTGGAAGTGCAGTCGCTGTAGATCTGAGGGGGACATGCAAGGAAAATAAAAAACAGCATTTTAGCGTGCACATGATTGGATGATAAAATCAGCAGAGCTTCCCCTCATTTCAGATCGACCCCTTAGATTTAGAGCGACTGCACTTTCAAGTGCACTTGCAGTGCAAAGTGGATTTGCCTTTCGTAAATAACCCCCATTGTGTGGTGTACAGACTCCAGTTATTTGCTCCACTTTTTTTTTATAACTTTATATTTAACCTCTACACTAGAGGAACCCCGCTTGAGAATGACTTCCCCTAACACAACGAAGGAGAACCACTTCTTTTTTTTTTTTTTTTTAAGCCCATAGTGTGGTGATCAAAAACATAACGCCAAATGTGTATGTGAACAAAACGGTGCTCTTAAGGTGTGTCATATGGTCCTCTCCCAAAGAGGAAGGACACTTCCCTTTCCGGGGTGCAAGATTCTTCACAGGGGGAAACACACACACACGCACGGCCAAGCAGATCAGGAAGGCGAGTGAAGCCCCCCACCCTAGCATCTGTGAGGGAAGAGCCCCCCCCCACCCTAGCATCTGTGAGGGAAGAGCCCCCCCCCACCCTAGCATCTGTGAGGGAAGAGCCCCCCCCCCCCACCCTAGCATCTGTGAGGGAAGAGCCCCCCACCCCCACCCTAGCATCTGTGAGGGAAGCCCCCCCACCCTAGCATCTGTGAGGGAAGCCCCCCCCACCCTAGCATCTGTGAGGGAAGCCCCCCCACCCTAGCATCTGTGAGGGAAGCCCCCCTCCACCCTAGCATCTGTGAGGGAAGCCCCCCACCCTAGCATCTGTGAGGGAAGCCCCCCCCCCCCCCCACCCTAGCATCTGTGAGGGAAGCCCCCCCCCCCCCCACCCTAGCATCTGTGAGGGAAGCCCCCCCCCCCACCCTAGCATCTGTGAGGGAAGCCCCCCCCCCCACCCTAGCATCTGTGAGGGAAGCCCCCCCCCCCTAGCATCTGTGAGGGAAGCCCCCCCCCCCTAGCATCTGTGAGGGAAGCCCCCCCCCCTAGCATCTGTGAGGGAAGCCCCCCCCCTAGCATCTGTGAGGGAAGCCCCCCCCTAGCATCTGTGAGGGAAGCCCCCCCCACCCTACCATGCGTGAGGGAAGCCCCCCCCACCTACCATGCCGTGAGGGAAGCTCCCCCCCCCCACCTACCATGCGTGAGGGAAGCCCCCCCCCCACCTACCATGCGTGAGGGAAGCCCCCCCCCCCCCACCTACCATGCGTGAGGGAAGCCCCCCCCCCCCCACCTACCATGCGTGAGGGAAGCCCCCCCCACCTACCATGCGTGAGGGAAGCCCCCCCCACCTACCATGCGTGAGGGAAGCCCCCCCCACCTACCATGCGTGAGGGAAGCCCCCCCCCCACCTACCATGCGTGAGGGAAGCTCTCCCCCCCCCCCCCCACCTACCATGCGTGAGGGAAGCTCTCCCCCCCCCCCCCCCACCTACCATGCGTGAGGGAAGCTCTCCCCCCCCCCCCCCCACCTACCATGCGTGAGGGAAGCTCCCCCCCCCCCCACCTACCATGCGTGAGGGAAGCCCCCCCCCCCACCTACCATGCGTGAGGGAAGCCCCCCCCCCCACCTACCATGCGTGAGGGAAGCCCCCCCCCCCCCCACCTACCATGCGTGAGGGAAGCCCCCCCCCCCCCCACCTACCATGCGTGGAGGGAAGCCCCCCCCCCACCTACCATGCGTGAGGGAAGCCCCCCCCCACCTACCATGCGTGAGGGAAGCCCCCCCCCACCTACCATGCGTGAGGGAAGCCCCCCCCACCTACCATGCGTGAGGGAAGCCCCCCCCCACCTACCATGCGTGAGGAAGCCCCCCCCCACCTACCATGCGTGAGGGAAGCCCCCCCCCCACCTACCATGCGTGAGGGAAGCCCCCCCCCACCTACCATGCGTGAGGGAAGCCCCCCCCCCACCTACCATGCGTGAGGGAAGCCCCCCCCCCACCTACCATGCGTGAGGGAAGCCCCCCCCCACCTACCATGCGTGAGGGAAGCCCCCCCCCCCCACCTACCATGCGTGAGGGAAGCCCCCCCCCACCTACCATGCGTGAGGGAAGCCCCCCCCCCCCCCACCTACCATGCGTGAGGGAAGCCCCCCCCCACCTACCATGCGTGAGGGAAGCCCCCCCCCACCTACCATGCGTGAGGGAAGCCCCCCCCCACCTACCATGCGTGAGGGAAGCGCCCCCCCACCTACCATGCGTGAGGGAAGCCCCCCCCCACCTACCATGCGTGAGGGAAGCCCCCCCCCACCTACCATGCGTGAGGGAAGCCCCCCCCCACCTACCATGCGTGAGGGAAGCCCCCCCCCACCTACCATGCGTGAGGGAAGCCCCCCCCCACCTACCATGCGTGAGGGAAGCCCCCCCCCACCTACCATGCGTGAGGGAAGCGCCCCCCCCCCACCTACCATGCGTGAGGGAAGCCCCCCCCCCACCTACCATGCGTGAGGGAAGCCCCCCCCCCCACCTACCATGCGTGAGGGAAGCGCCCCCCCCCCCACCTACCATGCGTGAGGGAAGCGCCCCCCCCCCCCACCTACCATGCGTGAGGGAAGCGCCCCCCCCCCACCTACCATGCGTGAGGGAAGCGCCCCCCCCCCACCTACCATGCGTGAGGGAATCCCCCCCCCCCCCCCACCTACCATGCGTGAGGGAAGCGCCGCCCCCCCTACGAGGTGAAAACGAGGTGTTGTGTCCCACGTTGGCTCTAAGACTGGGAACTGAGTGGTCACATGACTCCTAATCTCTCCGCTCTTGGTCTGCTTTGAACAGAGAGTGGTGACCGTCAGTCACTGCTCTCTGTTCTGCCCCTTCCACACTCTCTCTGGAGCGCTGGGCTGGGAGGGGGTTGGCTCCGGTTCTCAGTTGCTTTGTGACAGACAGAACCAGTGGTCAGTCAGGCAGCCGGGTGGATCCCGATTTAATGTCGGGATCCTGACAATATTGTTTGAATCCTTCCAGAGCCTGGAGTGGCTCTGCTTTGCCAGCTGATAGAGGTCAGCATCCAATTATAAGCGGAGGACAAAAGTAATGTGGCCTGAGAAATATCAAGTCCTGTGACCCACAAGAGTAGTATGGCAAAAAAAAGCTTTGGCCGTACTTTTCTTTTTTTTTTCTCTTTTTTTTAGCATTTAAATGGCTTCAACTTTCCTCCTGGATTTGCCCCGTATTACCCAGAGTTCTGTCCTAACTTTCTGACTGGCGCCATATATCCAGGTGTCCCCCACCCCCGAGGTGCATAGAGGTGTTCCTGTGCAAGCCAACTGGGATTGGCAGCCGGCAATGTCCTCCAATGGAATAGACAACCTCTGGGCAGGGAGTGAGGAATTCAGCTGCTGGACCCCCAGCTTGACTTTCTAGAACCCTCCCCCCCCCCCCCCCCCCCCCCCCATGTGCAAATTTGTACTGAGAAGCCCCCCAGCAATTGGGTATAGGGAGCTCCACCTTAAAAAAAAAAAAAAATTAAAAAACGGAAAAAAATAAAAGAAAAGGGGAAAAAAAACACTAGAGGGCTTTTATTTGAATCTTTTGAAGACACATATCGGTATACAGTTTCATAGGTTTTAAGCCTTGCTGGTTTTAAGGCAGCAAATATGGCTGCCCCCATGTATTTCTAGAAACTAGACATACATGGGGACAGCCATATTTGCTCTTGTAGTAGTTCTGAACACGGATTGTGCCTTTTCTGATTAACTTCCTGCAGAGCTGTGTGATTCAGAAAAAGAGAAAATCTGCCGTGTCTAATGATGTGTTAGAAATCATGGGGCCCCATACAGCCTACCTGACAGGCCCCCCCACCCCTGGCCAAAAGTGTTTTGAGGACATAGATTTATCAGTTCTTTTTCTCTACAGCTTCAGCTGCGCAGATGAAATGAATGGGAAGCGCTCTGAAGCTTCCTGGTCATTCGCAAACGGAAGCATAGTAAACAGTTTACTATGATTCAGTGATGAATGGACACAGAAGTGATTGGTTCCGATCGCTTAATGTGTTCATTTAGAAAAGGAAGGGGTCAGTAAATTACATCACTCCCCCCGTGTGCTTGCTTGCAGCTGCTGGGAGAAGAGGGAAGCTGGAAGCACTGCAGGGGATGGGGGCACACTGGGGGGGGGGGGGGTGCGGACAGCAGATGGAAGGCGCGCATGTGCTAGAACCAATACCCTTGCAGTTCAGCCGGAGGGAGAGGAGGAGAAGCTTGGCAGCACTGCAGTGGGAGACGGAAGTAGATCGGTGTCTGCAATAAGACAGTAAAGCTGGCCCTGTGCCTGTGTCCCCTTTTCGAACTGATGGGGCCTGAACCCAGTACAGGAGGCTGGCTGTACTGCCTTATCAGCATTCCTGTGTGAAACACCCATAATGCTTCTGGTTGCCGGAGACCATATGATCTAGGATAGAGGGTTTTTTTTTAACACCATTATAACCAATATATTAAGGTCTGGAGACTGGCTAGGCTACTCCAGGACCTTAATGTGCTTCTTCTTGAGCCCCTCCTTTGTTGCCTTGGCCGTGTGTTTTGGGTCATTGTCATGCTGGAATACCCATCCAAAACCCATTTTCAATGTTCTGGCTGAGGGAAGGAGGTTCTCATCCAAGATTTGATGGTCCATGGCCCCGTCCATCGTCCCTTTTGATGTGGTGAAGTTTTCCTGTCCCCTTAGCAGGAAAACACCCCCAAAGCATAATGTTTCCACCTCCATGTATGACGGTGGGGGATGGTGTTCTTGGGGTCATAGGACCCCCATGTAGGACGGTGGGGGATGGTGTTCTTGGGGTCATAGGACCTCCATGTAGGACGGTGGGGGATGGTGTTCTTGGGGTCATAGGACCTCCATGTAGGACGGTGGGGGATGGTGTTCTTGGGGTCGTAGGACCTCCATGAAGGACGGTGGGGGATGGTGTTCTTGGGGGTCATAGGACCTCCATGTAGAACGGTGGGGGATGGTGTTCTTGGGGTCATAAGCAGAATTCCTCCTTCTCCAAACATCTCGATTTTGGTCTCATCTGACCACAACACTTTCCCCCAGTTCTCCTCTGAATCATTCGATCTTCATTAGTAATCTTCAGACGGACCTGTACATGTGATTTCCTGAGCAGGAGGACCTTGCGGGCTCTGCAGGATTTCAGTCGATCACGGTGTAGTGTGTTACCGATTGTTTTCTTGGTGACTATGGTCCCAGCTGAGATCATTGACAAGATTCTCCCGTGTAGTTCTGGGCTGATTCCTCACCGTTCTCATGATCATTGAAACTCCACCAGGTGAGACCTTGTATGGAGCTCCAGACCGAGGGAGATCGACAGTTATTTTGTGTTTCTTCCATTTGTGAATAATCTCAACTGTTGTCACCCTCTCACCAAGCTGCTTGGCGATGGTCTTGTAGCCCATTCCAGCCTTGTGTAGGTCTACAATCTTGTCCCTGACATCCTTGGACAGCTCTTTGGTCTTGGCCATGGTGGAGAGATTGGAATCTGATTGCTTCTGTGGACAGGTGTCTTTTTTATACAGGTAACAAGCTGAGATTAGGAGCACTCCCTTTTAAGAGTGCTCCTAATCTCAGCTTGTTGCCTGTATAGAAGACACTTGGGAGCCAGAAATCTTGCTGATTGATCGGGGATCAAATACTTATTTTACTCATTAAAATGCAAATCAATTTTATAGCTTTTTTTTTTTATAAATGCGTTTTTCTGTTTTTTTTTGTTGTTCTGTCTGTCGCTGCTATAATAAACCGACCAATAAAATTCTAGACTGATCGTTTCTTTGTCAGCGGGAAAACGTACAAAATCGGCAGCCTCACTGTAAATGCTGCCCCTTGTCCTATTGATTCCCATAACTGTGTGATCTTATGTGCTGTTTCCCGGACCTGTAAGTGTACATAACAATATGATATAATTCACTTCTCTCTATAAACCTATGTTGGTGTTGGGTGCAGGTGGCTAACGGGACTGTCCTTTTCCTTTCTCCGCAGGATGACCAATATGGCTCTGGACGGTATACGTATGCCGGACGGCTGCTACGCCGATGGCACCTGGGAGTTAAATATCCTGGTGACGGATATGAACCGGGATGTGACGCTGAGGGTGACCGGCGAAGTGCACATTGGAGGGGTGATGCTGAAGCTGGTGGAGAAACTCGGTAAGTTGTGTGTTTTTGCGGTAGGCGCTTTACAGCCATTGGCTACTTCCCATCCCCTGTGGCCAATTGTAGAAGAATGGGCCCATTTTACTGCATCCTCGCCCTCGTTTTGGGAGCTGGGGGGAGTTTTTTTTTTTTTTTTTTTTTTTGTTCGCCGTGAATGGGTTTTTGTTCGGAGTTCACCTAACACCTCGTTCTTTGTTCAGCGTTCCACTTCTATTAAACTTTCTGCCTCGGAGTCATTCACGTTTTTGGCTTTGACGGGTGCCAGGTTTCCGCTCCTGCTTGGTGTTTCCCCTAAAGAAGAACGCCGGGTGTCACTCTCTGTATAGAAGACTCGGGATTTGGCCTTCTGTTAACTGTAGACACCGTGGCCCTTTGTCTCAATATACATTTTCATTGGGTCTGCACACCTTTATCTGCCAGGTGCATGTGCAAGAATTTGGGTATTGGCCTCGGTGTGTGTTCTCCTTGAAGGGAGCTGGTTAGGATGGGAATGTTGGACCTTCCATTTACAAGACCGAAACCTTTACAAACAAGTCCACTTCCAGACCTCCTAATTCTGGAGTTACCAGTCTGGAAGAAGGACGTTCCCTCTTCAACATGTTAGGACTGTTGGTGTACACCTACTGATGCCAGATCAGAGACTCTCCAGGTAGGAGGAGGCGAAGACTGACCAATCGGGGGGACAGCTTATGACAGGGACTGGCATATTTTTGGCTGTTATGGTTTCTCTTTAAAGAGACCCAGCAGGATGGCCTTCCATCAGGCCATGGTCTGGTGTCTATGGGAAGCCTTAGAGACCCTGTCAATAGCAATCTTCCCGTAAGGTTATATGTGTATTTAATGTATTTTATTCATGTTTTTTAACTATAAGATCCTCCCTTGTGTAGACCTACACAAGCCCTGAGATTGCTGCTGGGTGCCGCCATCTTGGATGTGATGTCAGCAGCTCCAGCAGACCCAAGTGGCACTCTATAACAGGGATGCTCAACTTTTTTTGAGATCGTGACTCTTCCAACACCTCTCCCCAAAAAAATGTTTATACTGGAGAAATAAGAGTATGGGAATGAAACCTCCTGGATGGGGTTGGGTGTTACTGTGGTGGGAATGGGGTTTGTGGAGTAGGTTAGGGAGACTCTACAGCAGACTTGGTGGCCTTGATATGATAGGGGACTTGGTGGCCTTGAGATGAGATTTTTGAAAGGGTCTGGGGGGGCTCTTTTTGTACACTGTTGAAGGTTGTGTGAAGGCTTTGTATCAGGCTGAGGGGCACTGCGGGAGGTTGGAGGCACTGTGGAGCTTGAGGGCTCGGAGGGCCTAGAGTACTGTGGACCACTATGGGAGGTTGGGGGGGCACACTGTGGGACATGTTAAAGGTTGGGGACACTATGGATGGCTGGAAGCTCTGAAGTAGGCTGGGGGTCACTGTAGAGGTTTAGGGCTCTCGGGGGCACTGCGGGCCACTACAGGAAGTCGGGGGGGGGGGGGGCCCACTGTGGAAGCTTGTTGGCACTGTGGTAAGTTTAAGAAATCTGGCAGGTGGTTAGGAAGCACTGCTCTCTAGTATTCCCCTTCACTTTCCCCTGGCACCTACATAAAAGTGTGGAGGAGCTGGGCCAGCACAGACAGTAATTAGCCATAGCCTTCTTCTATTCTGGGACTGGCTAAGAAGGGGGGGGGGGGGGGGCTTTGCCGGTAAATAGGCTGTATCTGGAGAAGTCATATTTCTAGTGAATTCCAAAACAAATGGCAAGCGAATAAAAATCCTTTTATGGAAAGGGGGGAAAAAAAATGCAGCAAAAAATTCAGTTCAGCTTTTGAACCAGTTTTTTCTCTAACCTTTTTTTATTTGCAGTGTAGAAAACATTGTGTGTGGTGATTGGTTGGCATACAGTATAGGGTGATGTCCGCAATCTTCTCTGACTTATTGATCTTGGTTGGGAGGGGTGATAGGAATATCCCGAGGAGCTTCTGATGAAGTATGACGTGGAGGTGCTTTGGGGGAACCCTTGACTGCCGCAGGTGGTGAGAGTTTATTTTATATTTGGATAGTCCCTGTTGTGTTTTTTTTTTTTTTTTTTTTTCTTTAATACTGTATTGAGTGTGAAATGCACAATTTTAATGCTTTTCTCTATTCCATCTGTTGCCGCGTCCGTTAGTTCCAAACAATCCGGTTAATGATTTATGAGCGCCGTTATCTTTTGGTGGCTTTGTTTACATGAATAGGAACACGTCTGTATTTTGTAGAGTAAGGCTATGTTTCCACTAGTGCGACTTTTCATGCGACTTGGGACTGAAAAGTCGCATGACAAATTGTACCCCATGATTTCCAATGAGTACCGTTCATATCTGTGCGACTTCAAGTCGCAGCGACTTCAAAGTAGTTCCTGCACTACTTTGGTCCCACTTTGATGCGACTTGAGGTCCATAGACACAGGCATTGCTTCAAATCGCGGTAAAAAGTTGCGGTAAAATCGCGGTAAAAAATCGCGGCAAAATCGCGCGACTTTGGGGACGCAATAGTGGAAACATAGCCTTAACGTTTATTTGAGGAGTTACAATCATTAGCTGGAAGTCACATCTATCTATAATATAATTTTCTCTATCCTTCTGCTATTCTGGTAGTGGCTAAGAAGCGAGGGGGGGGGGGGGCTTTGCTGGGAAATAGGCTGTATCTGGAGAAGTTACAAAATTTATTTATTTTTTTTTCTTTCCTTCACAATTGCGTTGAAGCTGAGCTCTGGGAAACTTAAAAATCTACTTCACACTGCTACTGCTATAATTAAATGCTTTTTTTTTTTTTTTTCTTTTATTTTGTCTAGGGTATCCCTGAGACCCCTTTTCACACTTGTGCAACTCGTCCTGCGACTTGGGACTGCGAAGTGGCATGACTACCCCCCCCCCATGATTTCCAATGGGTACCGTTCATATCTGTGCGACTTCAAAGTAATGTCTGCACTACTTTGGCTTAACTTTTGATGCGACTCGGGGTCCATAGATCTCAAGATTTCACAGGCATTGCTTCAAGTCGCGGCAAAAAAATCCCTGCAAAATTGTGCGTTTTTTTTTTTTTTTTTTTTTTTTTTTTTTTTTCACAAGTTTCGCACAAGTGTGAAAGGGGCCTGAAGAGAATTTTTAGACTTCTTTTACACTTGGATGCCAGGCGGTTGAGGCTGCAGTTTTACCTCCCACCCCCCCCTCAAGCACCCACCTAAAAAAATTACCATATGGCCAGAGAGGGTTGCCATGTTGGCCATGCCACTTGTCAAGCTCCCCCATTCATCTCAATGGGGCCATGTCTCGTGATTGATACATGCTAGTTCCCTTTAAAAAAAATTCTCAGTGATGTCACCTCTCTAGTGATTGGATAGGCTGCATTCTCAGTGATGTCATCGCTCTCTAGTGATTGGATAGGCTGCATTCTCAGTGATGTCATCGCTCTCTAGTGATTGGATAGGCTGCATTCTCAGTGATGTCACCGCTCTCTAGTGATTGGATAGGCTGCATTCTCAGTGATGTCACCGCTCTCTAGTGATTGGATAGGCTGCATTCTCAGTGATGTCATCGTTCTCTAGTGATTGGATAGGCTGCATTCTCAGTGATGTCATCGCTCTCTAGTGATTGGATAGGCTGCATTCTCAGTGATGTCATCGCTCTCTAGTGAATGGATAGGCTGCATTCTCAGTGATGTCATCGCTCTCTAGTGAATGGATATTCTACATTCTCAGTGATGTCATCGCTCTCTAGTGATTGGATAGGCTGCATTCTCAGTGATGTCATCGCTCTCTAGTGAATGGATAGGCTGCATTCTTAGTGATGTTTCTGTTATACAGGGGTGGGTCCGGAGTCTAGTCTCTGGAGGAGCACTACTAGAAAATAAGATTTATTTTTTTTTCAGGGAAATGGTTGGTGTTAGCACTTCAATCATCACGGCACCATGGTTGTTATGGTGTCAGGATGATTGAAGCGCATTATTTCTATTATTACATTGTTATATAAAATAGTTCAACTGACCATAGTGCAGAATCGGTGAGAGCCTTGAGCGAGTCACTTGCCATGTCACCTGCCACACCTTGCAGATTGTCACTTGCTGTGTCACTTTCCTGCTAAGGTGGTCTCTTGCTGTGTCCCAGAGTCAGGCCACCCATCTCTCTGCTGCCCGTGGCTGCCTGCCCAGTGAGGGCAGAACTGTAGGGATGCAGGGCGGCCGGCTCCCTGATTGGCCAGCAGCCCGCTCACACATCGAGCCGCCCAGCTGCTCGCCCGCTCACCGACCGAGCCGCCCGCGCTCTCACGCGCCCTGCCCCCCAAACGACTGAGCCGGCCACGCTCTCACCCGCATTCTCGGACTGGGCAATTGCCCCGTTGCCCCCCCCCCCCCCCCCACGGATCCGCCCCTGCTGTGATATCTGTATTGACTGACATCTGCTCACTCATTCTTATAAAGTTTGGATATTTATTACTATTTACACTGTAGACGGGTTGACGATGAAGAAATCTCCATCTGTGTACCTCAAATATCAGGACTTTGAATATATTGAGATTTGTTGGGGGGTTTTCCCTTTCATGTTATGAGGTCTACGGAACTTTCCCCAGTGCACAGAATTTAGGTAAGTCCCCAATTTATGTAAGTTCAGCAGTTCCTTCTATTACCCGGCGTCTCTCTTGGGCTCCATGTGCGCTGAGCTGAAAAACGCCACTTCCCCTTGGCAGAAAAAGGCGCTCATATAGAGCATATTTTTTGGAGATGGTTAAGGAGAGTTTTTGCGTTTTTTTTTTTTTTTTTTTTTTTTTTTTTTTTTTTTGTTTCTGCCAGAAAGCTCCAATCAGAAACGCAAACCAGAAGGTTTTTTTTTTTCCTCTAAACGTTAAGCTTAGGACTTCTCAGAGGACCATTAAGCCCTCCTAATATTTGATCCCTTATCTCCATTTCTCAGACCTGAGGGGGGAAAACAGAAGTTGATCCCATCAGATGAAGTTGGCCATCCCTCCGCGTAGCCCGGGGACACTCGCCACTCTCCGGCTTTGTTCTCTCGCCGCCCTCCCACCATCTTCTCTGGCTGTTGGCAGCGCGGCGCTCCTCCAGACTTTGACGTGTTTTTATTTCGATAAATCCCGGCCTAGGAAGCTTAAAACCTCCAAAATTCCTTAATCTGAACCAGAAGCTCCGAGGCCTTGGATGGAAGAAGACGGCTCGGGGGGGCCCCTCCATGGGAGCTGCGGAAAGGGCCCGGCCTCACATCGAGCGGTTATTTTTACACCGAGGCCACGCTGAGCCGCTCAAGGTGACTCCTGGAGGCTGCGAAGTGCTCAAAATAAAGCAATTAGTCTCTGGAGCTGGAGAAAGGAACCGCAAACCGTCCACACTCCCAATTATTGACTTTTTTTTTTTTTTTTTCCTCCAGTTGAAATTTTTTTTATTTTTTTTTTCTGGACTCTTTCTGTGAAGTTGTTGATGAATGGGCCTCTGTGTTCTACAAAGAAGACTTCTTAGATTCATGACACACGAAGGGTGTGAATCCACCCTGAAGGGCGTCTAAAAAAGATGTTTTCAAGGAGTTAGAGCCTCTGTCAGGTCTTGTGTCCCCGCTGGGGAGATTCACCTCCTGTGTCCCGGTGACAATTCTTGCTTGAAATTTTACAGGTTGATTTTAAAACTGAAAGTGATACTAAAGTCTCGTTATGTTTGTTATTTTTAATTAAAAAAAAAAAAGTTATATTTGTTATACCCTCCTCTGTGCAGTTGGTTTTGCAAAGAGCAGCCCGGATCCTCCTCTTCTGGGGTCCCTGGCTGGAGTTCCTGGGCCCCTCCCTCTTGTTCAGTGCCCCCCACAGCAAGCAGCTTGCTATGGGGGGGCACGCGAGCTGAGCCACAGCTCCCTGTCTCCCTGTGTCCATTCACACATGGAGCTGCCGCCTGGCCCCACCCCCTTTCATTCCCCATTGGCTGACTGACCGCAATGGGAGCCAATGGTGCAGCACTGCTGTCTCAGCCAATGAGGAGAGGAGTCTCAGGCAGCCGAGACACTCCTACAACATCGCTGGATCTAGAAGGACCTCGGGTAAGTATTATGGGGGCTGCTGCACACAGAAGGCTTAATGCACTAAGAAAAAAAAAAAAAAAAAAAAAACCTTCTGCCTTTACAACCAATTGAAGTTTAATCTGCTGATATATTGCCTTCCCTGGAGCCCTCAGTCCTGATGCAAGCAGTGGGAGGAGTTATGCAAATATCAAAATGCCTTGCTGGGTGGGTGTCAGTCTGGAGGAGTGGGCGTTCCTAGCAGTGGCGGCTGGTGAAGTTTTAGGATTTGGGGGGGGGGGGGCCCTTGCTGACACCAATGATGGGGCACCTTCTCCAGGTCTGCTCTCTGCACAGGCTATGTACAGCCCAGTGATGATGTCACTGCTACTTTGCAGATATTGCCTTGTAAAAGGTCTCTGGTGCAGACAAAGGGGATTTAACAGATGTCGGAGAACACAGGAAGTGATCAGCTTACTGGATTTCTCACAGGATCAATAGGTATTTTTTAAATGTAACAAAGTGATATCACAAGAAGCTTTTAATGGAATATTTAAAGATGGGGATTCATTGTTGGGGAGTACACACACTATAAGGAGAGGTGAAAGTGATGGCTGGTGATACTTTACTTTTATAATTACTTGACTGGAAGAAGTCCTCTGATGCAATGGATGTTACCGAATAGCTGGCTTCATTGTAACAATTCTTTATTGGGTACATGGCAGGATACAGCAGAAACGCGTTACTGTGTTTTGGCCAAAGCCGTACTCGCTGCATGCTCATGCTATGAGTAAGGCTTTGGCCGAAACGCGTTAGCCCATTACTGCTGTATCCTGGCATGCAGCCAATGAAGAATTTTTGCAATGGATGTTACCGAGTAGCTGGCTTCATTGTATTCGAGGACCAGCGCTCCGGTTTCCGGTAGTTTGCGGTAGAACGGCTTCTGTTGTTTTATGGAAGTCGTTTGGTGCCAGAAGAAATTTTTCCCATTTTGATAGAAGTTTTTTTTTTTTTTTTTTTTTTTTTAATTCTACATGCATTGACTGCCATTACTACTATCCTACTGAAAATGCGCTCTGCCTGGCAGTCATGCTGATCCTTTAGTTTCATTTTTTTTTTATTTTTTTTTTTTTTGAGCCATCGGTCGGCACTCCTTACCTGCATACATGTTCCGGGTCGCCATCCCTGTACTGAATCCAGAGGATTAGCTTAAAAGCCAGACAGCTGCCGTTTTCAGGAAGCATTGGCTTTCTCTTTTTTTCTTTTTTTTTTTCCCCCACAGAAGTTCTGAACCGGTTCCTCTTTTCTGTGGCATTCGGTGATTATTCCGGGAGCACAGGGGCCTCGGCGCAGACAGTGATTGCCGTTTGGGGAGAGCGCTGTCCCTCCGTTCTCCAGTAATGTCTCTAATATCCCGGCTGTGGGATCAATAAATAGAACACAAAGCGGCTGAAAGCTTTTATTGAATGTGTAAATGAAAGGCTGAACGCCTCAATACGCCGCGTGACCTCCGCGCTCAGATCGCCGCGTCCTTTTTACAATATCTGGGTCATAACCCAACAATACGATCGTTATTCACCGCGAGTCAAATACCTTCCACGGACAAGTACAAATCTTCAGCCGGAACTGATCCTTGGAACCCGGCACAGCAGATCTGGATAGACAGCGAGCAAGCGCTGCTTTATTATTACTGGAATGTTTCTCCTAAACCAGCCCTCCCCTGACAAAAAATAAAAAGCTCTGTAATACGGTTCTGTTTGCTCTGCAAGAAATCCAGTGACCTCCTGACTTCCTGTTTAGGCTGACAACACCGTGCCTTTTCTGCTCTGAAATCCTGACCAGTGTGGTCAGTCATGTCTGCTGGTCTACAGAACTCCGCCTCTCCCCGCCCTTCTCCCTCCTGCCTGCTGGACTACAGAACTCCGCCTCTCCCAGACCCTGTCCGTCCTGCCTGCTGGTCTACAGAACTCCACCTCTCCCCGCCCTTCTCCCTCCTGCCTGCTGGTCTACAGAACTCCGCCTCTCCCCGCCCTTCTCCCTCCTGCCTGCTGGTCTACAGAACTCCGCCTCTCCCCGCCCTTCCCCCTCCTGCCTGCTGGTCTACAGAACTCCGCCTCTCCCAGCCCCTCCCTCCTGCCTGCTGGACTACAAAACACTGCCTCTCCCAGACCCTGTCCCTCCTGCCTGCTGGTCTACAGAACTCCACCTCTCCCAGCCCCTCTCCCTCCTGCCTGCTGGACTACAGAACTCTGCCTCTCCACGCCCTTCTTCCTCCTGCCTGCTGGACTACAGAACTCCTACCTCTCCATCCTGCCTGCTGGACTACAGAATTCTGCCTCTCCCCGCCCCTCTCTGTCCTGCCTGCTGGACTACAGAACTCTGCCTCTCCCCGCCCCTCTCTGTCCTGCCTGCTGGACTACAGAACTCTGCCTCTCCCCGCCCCTCTCTGTCCTGCCTGCTGGACTACAGAACTCTGCCTCTCCCCGACCCTCTCCGTCCTGCCTGCTGGACTACAGAACTCTGCCTCTCCCCGTCCTGCCTGCTGGACTACAGAACTCTGCCTCTCCCTGTCCCTCTCCATCCTGCCTGCTGGACTACAGAACTCTGCCTCTCCCAGCCCCCCCTCCTGCCTGCTGGTCTACAGAACTCCGCCTCTCCCAGCCCCTCCCTCCTGCCTGCTGGCCTACAGAACTTCGCCTCTCCCTGCCCCACTCCCTCCTGCCTGCTGGACTACAGAACTCTGCCTCTCCCCGCCCCTCTCCCTCCTGCCTGCTGGACTACAGAACTCTGCCTCACCCTGCCCCTTTCCCTCCTGCCTGCTGGACTACAGAACTCTGCCTCTCCCTGCCCCTCTCCCTCCTGCCTGCTGGACTACAGAACTCTGCCTCTCCCTGTCCTTCTCCCTCCTGCCTGCTGGACTACAGAACTCTGCCTCTCCCAGCCCCCCCCTCCTGCCTGCTGATCTACAGAACTCCGCCTCTCCCAGCCCCTCCCTCCTGCCTGCTGGCCTACAGAACTCCGCCTCTCCCAGCCCCACTCCCTCCTGCCTGCTGGACTACAGAACTCTGCCTCTCCCCACCCCTCTCCCTCCTGCCTGCTGGCCTACAGAACTCTGCCTCTCCCAGCCCCTCCCTCCTGCCTGCTGGCCTACAGAACTCCGCCTCTCCCCGCCCCACTCCCTCCTGCCTGCTGGCCTACAGAACTCCCCCTCCCTCCTGCCTGCTGGACTACAGAACTCTGCCTCTCCCAGCCCCTCCCTCCTGCCTGCTGGACTACAGAACTCTGCCTCTCCCTGCCCCTCTCTGTCTTTGCTGCTGGACTACAGAACTCCGCCTCTCCCCGCCCCTCTCTGTCTTTGGTGGACTTCAGACCACGCCTCTTTCCACCCTGCCTGCTGGACTACAATCCTGGCTGAGATTGGCTGATCTGGAGGATTTCCTCTTTTCATGAAGGACGATATTTGGACCTGTAGGTATAGGGTGGTATATATGGAGGTTCTCTGTTGGTTGACCTTCATGGACTGGTCTTCCTTTTTTTTTTTTTTTTTTTTTTTTTTTAGTTTTTTTTTTTGAGCCTGACTAGGTAACAATGGACATATTTACCAAAGCATTGCATTGGGAGGCGCACCATCAACCAATCAGAATATTCCAACATGAGATGAAGAGAAGTTTGTGTGGGCGGACTGCCCCTTTAAGTGGTTCTTGGAGTCGGGGGGCCCCACGACATGGGAAAACTCCGGAGTTCATTCTACAGCCCCAGGAACAGGCCGAGCCGTGGAAGTCGCTTCCTGAGGAAGTTCAGTAAAACTATGCAAACATCTGTGCGGGGATCCCGCCTGCTCTGGACGGGACTTTTCTAAAGACCAGAAAATAAAAAATTGTATCCAGGTGAAGAAAAATTGTTTGAGTTTTAGAATTTAAATGTCTTCATCTCCTTCACTGACCAACGATGAGGAGGAATGGAAGGGGAAAAAATGTTCCTCCTTTTCACATAAAGTGATATGAAGGGCGACGAATATTTAACACGAGTGGTTTTGTATCGGAAATCCATTGTGGCAACAAATCGCTAATTCCGGCAGATTTTTAGATTTCTATGTATATTTTTAGATTGTAGTTTAGTGATTTTTATTTATTTATTTTATGGCTATGGTGCTCAGTCTTTGGCTCTCCAGCAATTTATAGCTTAGGCCGGTGGTCTCCAAACTGCAGCCCACAGGTCGGATGTGGCCCCTTTGCTTGCCTTTATTCGGCCCTTGGGGCACCATTCCTTCCACCAACACAAGCAATGGGGCGCCATTCCTCCCACCGACGCCGGGGATTGGGGCGCCATTCCTCCCACCGACGCCGGGGATTGGGGCGCCATTCCTCCCACCGACGCCGGGGATTGGGGCGCCATTCCTCCCACCGACGCCGGGGATTGGGGGCGCCATTCCTCCCACCGACGCCGGGGATTGGGGGCGCCATTCCTCCCACCGACGCCGGGAATTGGGGGCGCCATTCCTCCCACCGACGCCGGGGATGGGGGCGCCATTCCTCCCACCGACGCCGGGGATGGGGGCGCCATTCCTCCCACCGACGCCGGGGATTGGGGGCGCCATTCCTCCCACCGACGCCGGGGATTGGGGGCGCCATTCCTCCCACCGACGCCGGGGATTGGGGGCGCCATTCCTCCCACCGACGCCGGGGATTGGGGGCGCCATTCCTCCCACCGACGCCGGGGATTGGGGGCGCCATTCCTCCCACCGACGCCGGGGATTGGGGGCGCCATTCCTCCCACCGACGCCGGGGATTGGGGGCGCCATTCCTCCCACCGACGCCGGGGATTGGGGGCGCCATTCCTCCCACCGACGCCGGGGATTGGGGGCGCCATTCCTCCCACCGACGCCGGGGATTGGGGGCGCCATTCCTCCCACCGACGCCGGGGATGGGGGCGCCATTCCTCCCACCGACGCCGGGGATGGGGGCGCCATTCCTCCCACCGACGCCGGGGATGGGGGCGCCAATCCCCCCCCCCCCCGCTAGCGATGATTGGTTAGTATGCACAGCTGCTCCAGAGTCTGACTGCTCCAGTTGTAGTAAATCCCCCCCCCCCCCCATTACATCTCTGCCTCTGTCCTAAGGTACACATGGAGGCTACATTTACTAAAGGAGTTTAAGAATTTTTACACCATACATTGTATCAAATTTTCCCTTCAATTATAAAATTGTGTGTTTTGAAGCAAATTCCTGTTCACTGTGGGAGCCAATCATGTGCAGATGTAATGTGTAAAATTTAGTTTTTCTGATCATTTGTATGATTTGAAATGAATATTCCCCCAAATTTCGGAGTGAAGACTCTGGACTCCTTTAGTAAATCCTCTCTGCCCTGACCTCCCCACGGCTTTCACTTTTCAGCTGAGTTCCTCCCCTGGGGAGACGCAGAGTACATTATGAAGGAAGTGATGTGCCGTGAATTTCCATGAATTTTCATCACGCTGGACGCAGTCATGGAGGAAAGGGTTGGGGGGGGGGGGGGGGGGGATGGGGGGACGCGGTTGTGTAACGGAGGGGAAATGCCTGAGAATGAAACCATCTCTAATATTAGTGCTGAGTGTTGGTGGACGGAGTGACGAGTTTTACAATGACTTGAACCGAAGATATTTAGAGCAGAATGTAAAGTGGCACGTCCACCAATCAACTGACACTGTCCAGGAAACCCTGCAGCTGCGCTAAAGTCACTCCATCTACTTCAATGCCAATCTGTCACCAGTGAAGTAAATGGCCCCCCCCCCAAGCCCCCCCCCCCAGTGACGCCCTCTAAGGAGTTGCATTCACATTTGGTCCATTTTTTTTTTGCTCTTGCAGAGCTCGGGGTGAAGCTGATTTCTGACACTTCTGGGTGTGTCAGATACATGGTCCCTCCCACTTGGGTCCTGTAGTGACTGGCGGGGGAACCCTTGGAAGTGTTGAACAGCATGGCACCCATAGTTGCCGCAAAACAGCCGACTGCACCCGCCTTCCGCCGGATGGGTCATCATTCAGTCTCTGCTTCGGGGGGCAAATTCTTACACCAGTCAGAGTTGATGTCCCCCACCCCCCCTTGATGGTAGAGGTTCCCCCCCATTGCCGGCTGTACCCCCCCCTCAATTGCCGGCTGTACTCCCCCCACCCCCCCATTGCTGGCTGTACTCAACGCCCCCCCCCATTGCTGGCTGTACTCAACGCCCCCCCCCCATTGCTGGCTGTACTCAACGCCCCCCCCCATTGCTGGCTGTACTCAACCCCCCATTGCCGGCTGTATTCCCCCCCCCCCCCATTGCCGGCTGTATTCTTCTCCCCCCCCCCCCCCCCCATTTCCGGCTGTATTCTTCCCCCCCATTGCCGGTTTATTCTGTCTTCCCCCATTCCCCCCCCCCCCCCCCCCATTCCCGGCTGTACTCCTCCTCTGTAGTAGAATTTGTTCTCTTTCTATTTGTTACATTGTTGTGTATTGATGGGATGAAGAGCTCCATTCACCATCCTCTGGCTTAACCCTTCATTGATATTATGGGATGTCATTCCTCTAACATTTCCTTTCTATATAAGAACACAAGTCGGCCATGAAAGGTAACCATAAAGTGGACCTCAAAGTAACTTTACAAGTCTGCCTGAATAAACATCCCATAATATATAAAATCGGTGTACATTTATTGGAAAAGCGCCATTTTATCATTAAAATTCCATCCCTGGGCTTAAGTCCAGAGACTTTGCATAGGCTGGTGTCACCGTCTGCTGCACAAGCATTTCCTTAGTCTCCCCTCCCCCAGTGATCAGACTGTACATTGTAACTTTTTGTAGAAGGAGGAGGAAGCCCTCTCCATGTGACTAGTGATCCGAATGTCCTCTCCAGGTTCCCGCACTCTATACATTCATATTATCCCAGATTGTTACAAATCTATAATATCATTCCATGTAGATATCGGCACACAGCGGACCCCTCCCCCGCCCCATAGTGGTCGCCCGGTCTGCTTTGTCTATGGTTGCCCCCGTCGTCCTTGCAGCACTTACCCCAAATCTTGTCTTTCCAAAACAATTGGATTCAGGTGGAGTGCCCCTTTAAGACCCTGCTTGGTGGATGTTGGTTTTGGTTGGGCGGGTCTCGCCCTCTCCTCCTCCTCCCGGTGTCCGGTGACGTGCCGCGGCACCTGTTGGGACTCATCATCCCTCCACATTCTCATTCCCCGATGACTTGTTGTGTCTTTGTGTGTTTTCAGCCCGGGGACAGCTGCTTGGTGTCACATCCTGGGACCCCCTTCTGACAGCCGGGACACTTAGGACCACCTGCCCGGGCGAGCTGGAACCTCTTCTGACCATCTTTTGAGGGTTGTGGTTTTTTTTTTTTTTTTTTTGGGTGCGCTCCTCACACGGCCAGGTTCCAAAGAGGTTTTTGGTTTGCTGGTAATTGGAAGTTTCCAAGCCTTGAAATGGTGAAATTTGGTTGTAATGAGTGTTTTATATAAATGTCCCCCTGCAAGATTAAGCAGAACTTTCAGAATGCCTCTAGGAGGAAAATGTTATCTATTGCCACTAACCTTGAGAGGTATTTATGCGGGGGGGGGGGGGGGGGGGGGCTGTGGCGGCTAATGCAAAATGAATGCAAAAAAACCCACAACATATAACCCAATTTAAAATTTAGTATAGTATAAAAATTTAGTATAGTATAAAAGATTGTTACGGTGAGTAAATAGACACCCAACGTGTCACACTTTAGTATTGCATACACTCATGGAATGGCGCAAAACTACAGTACAAAAGAAATCTCTATAGGAGACGCTTTAAAAGGTCTAGCGCTAGAATTATTGCTCTCGCTCTGATGTTTGCAGCGATACCTCATGTGTGCGGTGCGAATACCTTTTACATATGCAAGCGCAACCTACGTATGCGCTCACTTCTGCTCGGGGGGGGGGACGGCGACACTTTGAAAAAAAAAAATTTTTTTTTTTTTTATATTTTTTTTTTTTTACTTTCCTTTTTTTTTTTTTTTTTTTTTTTCCTACAGTCTTTTTCAATAATAATAATAATAATAATAATAATAAAAATAATTATTATTATTATTAAATATTTTATATTATTAGTATTATTATTATTTATTAATTTATTATTATTATTATTATTATTATTATTATTATTATTAAATATTTTATATTTATTATTATTACCTTTTATTCCTATTACAAGAAATGTAAACCTCTCTTTCTGGAGACATTAGGGGGTCAATAAGACCCCAAATCTCGCCTCTACCCCGGAAAGCATGAGATCAAAAATGGTGGTTATTTATATCTCTGCCAGAACAGGAAGTGACCTCCATGGCCTCACTTCCAGCTTCCCAGGATCATGGAGATGGCCCAGGGACCATCCGGTCCACAGTCTGCTCTATGATTATCCGGCGCCACTGCTGGATTGGGTCTCCGGGTTTCTGATCGCAGGGCAGAGCTCCAGAGGAGACGACTACGTTGGGTGATGGGAGGGGAACGTTCTCTCCTGCTGCCTGTAAAAAGCCATCCAGCAGCTAATCCAGCCGCTAGGATGGCTTTTACAAGACAGGGAATCGCTGGCTGAAAACAGATGTCGGGATGGTGACAGTAAGCAGCACCCGTCATCCTGATCTCTCCACTTCCACCTAAGGACGTCATGTGACGGCTTTCCGGCGGGAAATGGTTAGCTGGCAATTGTGCCGCAGTGTATATTGATTGGCTTGTGTTAAAGTTGCTTTACATTCATGACAGCTGTGATTACTAATGATCTGTGTTTGGCTACAGCTAATCACATGGTACAGGGTGCTGTGATTGGCCCAGGTACCATGTGATAGCTGTGGGCCAATCACAGCATCGCTGTATAGGAAGCAGAGCTGTTATGAACCGCGGTCAGTCGTGACCGCTTTGTTGACATTGTGATCATGTGATCTACTTTTTCTGCGGGCGTGGCATGCTGCGCGCTCCTGGGTGAGTGGCGGGTATGTATGTGGCACAGCCTGCCAGCAATAAATATACAGTGGGTGGTTGGCAAGTGGTTAGAGACCCGATCTCGGATGACGCTCTATATACTATTTCTCCTCCCTCGGCAGCTACATAGAAGGTTATGTAGGCAGGTGAGGGGAAGGATGGAGGAGCTGGGCCAGCGCAGACAGTAAATAGATGCTCCCAGAAGCGGAGGGGGGCTATAACATACAAGGAGGGAGGGGGGGCTGTGCATATCAGGGCTTTTATTTCAGCGAGAACGCAGCACCTGCGTGTATGTAATGGCAAGGGGTGGGTGTGGTGTGCAAATCTGCCCCCCTGCTGAAATCCCCCTCCCCAGTTCAAATTTCTCCCCCCAAAGAACAAAATTGCCCCTCCTAGCACAGATCCTTTTATCCCTCAAGTTTCTCCTCCAAGCAAATATCCTCCCTCCCTAGTCCCCCCCCCCCCCCTAGCGCAAATCCCCCCTCCTAGCACCTCCTCTAGCACAAATCCCCCCCCCCCCCCCCCCCCAAAACCATATGATCTCTTCTAGCACAAACTCCCAAAATCCCTCCACTTAGCACAAATTGCCATTCCTAACCCCCCCCCCCCCCCAAACCTCACATGATACCACAGTGCCCAGGGCAGTCGCCCCTCCTGCCCCCCCCCCCCCTTATCCCAGCTCTGCTTTTATGAACACCGGGCGCGGGTGTAAGAAGGGTTAATGTTCCCCTCGTTGTGCCAGGAAGTCTTCATATAATCGAAGCTCTGTCTGCGGCGGGCGGGCGAGCTCGGATTGTCTCGCTTGGCACTAGCAGCGCCCCGCGCGGATTTAGTTCTACAAATTCCGAAAACGTTTTGTTCCAGTAGCCGGATCTCCGTGTTCCAGTCAAATAAGGGAAAGTGAGGGAGGCGTGCGGAGTGAATCGCCCGCCCCGCCAACCACCGAGACGGTTTATGTTCTAAAATTAGAAACTTCCATTTGTTTCAACGCGATTTGTAGTAAATCCAATACAGCCGGATGAGTGGCAGGTCCCGCTGGGCGGGACTGCAGCCTCTTGTCACATGTCTCTATGCTGTCTTCTATTGTATGTGAGCTGAGATCACTGAACTAATGGCGTGGCACCGAGGGAGCTTATGCCAGTTTGGATGGAAGCCAATTCATTTTCCTGTGTAAATGTTTGTTTGTTGTCATACATAACTGGAGCACCTGAAGACAACCCTTCCAGATATCGTGACGTATGAATTTCAAGTGTTCCGTTTTTGTTTTGTTTGTTTTTTGTTTTGTTTTTTAAGGGTACCTCCACTTTATTATTAATAATTAAAATATATATATATACACACACACACACACACACACACACACACAAGTCATATTGTAATTGAATGTTATTAAAAATTCCCTTTCCTTTTCAATCTGCAGCCGCTGTGATTTTCTGTAAAATTCAGGGCAATATGACTACCTGGAGGAGTTCTGTATACAGAAGGTATAAGGACCGCCCCCCAAAAAAAGTAATTTCCCGCTTGTGTGATTGGTTCACTGATTTCCCCAGAAGTCTGCACTAAGATTCAGTCAGATTCTAGGCATCCTCTGCAATAGGAATTTTAGTTTTGGTGAGATAGAATGGTGGGGGTAATATGAGTGTTATGGTGGAATCTATTACTGGTAAGAATTGCGAGGGGTGATATGGGTTATGTGGTAGAATCTGTGGTTACTGGTAAGAATGGTGGGGGTGATAAGGGTTATATGGTGGAATCTCTGGTTACTGGTAAGAATGGTGGGGGTGATAAGGGTTATATGGTGGAATCTGTGGTTACTGGTAAGAATGGTGGGGGTGATAAGGGTTATATGGTGGAATCTCTGGTTACTGGTAAGAATGGTGGGGGTGATAAGGGTTATATGGTGGAATCTCTGGTTGCTGGTAAGAATGGTGGGGGTGATAAGGGTTATATGGTGGAATCTCTGGTTACTGGTAAGAATGGTGGGGGTGATATGGGTTATATGGTGGAATCTCTGGTTACTGGTAAGAATGGTGGGGGTGATAAGGGTTATATGGTGGAATCTCTGGTTACTGGTAAGAATGATGGGGGTGATATGGGTTATATTGTGGAATCTCTGGTTACTGGTAAGAATCGTGGGGGGGATATGGGTTATATGGTGTTTTTCTACCTTTTGCTGTTGAGGGTCCCTCTACTGAAAACTGATATTTCACATTTGGAGAGATGTTAGTTGCCTGAATTGCCCAACATCTCTAAAGATTTCCTTCTAGTGGTTGATAGATCTCGGTGTAACAAGGGCGCTCTTTTTAGCAGATTCTAGATTCCACAATTTTTTGTTTCGTCCATACGATGGAGAACCCACTTGGGGAAGAATGATGACACAATGTTGCATTTGTAATGGCTGCATCCTTTGGGTGGAGTGAAGATCTTATCATTGGGAGTCTGGAGACAAAAGATGGACTGATACGGCTTGCTAGCAACCAAACAAAACTGATATCTGATTAGGAAGTGCTGACCTTTATAGAACTTCTGTTTATTGGTTTGGCGAAGGGCCATAGGTTTCACTCCCTGATAAAATACAACTGTCCATCTCTCCTTATTACACATAAGACAGCCCCCCCCCCCTTTCCTTTCTCCGCAGTCTCTGTCAAAGTATGTTTTGCTATTTAAAGGATCAGCTGACCCGGGTGGGATGTTTTAGTAGTGGTGGTGGGCTGTGTCACCCCCCTGACTTCTTGTAGGTCATGGCTGGCCCAGTAGTGGGATCTCCCTGACATAATTCTTGGCCACCTGAGAGTCTTGGGGGGGGGGTTCCTCCCAGCTTGGTGTCTCCCAGCTTGGTGTCTCCCAAGCTTTGTTCATATTATAACAAACTTTGTTGCTTGGCGTTTATTGTGTCACCAGTGTTGTCCTTGAAATTATTGGGACTTTTATTTAATATCGATGAAGAATAAGTCTAAGGCCAATGGCGTGATTTGACTTTATTGCTGCCTACCTCTTTGAATCACAGGCCCCTCTGTGGTAGAAATGGAACTGGTTAGATTATCTGTAAACCCAACAATGAGCTTCTCCTATTTGCTCCCTTTTTTGGTCTGTTAAATATCCCTTTTAAAGCATTTTCTTGCAGCTGTTTGAATGCAAAAAATACCTTGTTGATCCTGCCAGAAATTCATGGCTGACCTGTGCTGTAATTACTCTGCTGGTGTTCTCTCGGTCTTCTCTTTACTGGTTAACCTCACGGGCGTTACCCAATGTTTATTACAGACCATCTGCCCCGGTGTTATGGAGAAGGATAGGTATTCCAGAGGTCCATACACCCCTTCCCTGTCCTAGGGTGACAACATCGCTGCTCCGCACAGAGTATGGTGGGTGATCATTGTCACCTCAGTATAGTAAGGCTGCATTCACACTTCAGCGTTTTGCAGCGATTTGCTGCAAATCTGCCCACGATTTGAAAGCACTGAGGTGTGTGGGGCAAATCGCGGGACTCGCATTTGAATGACCCCTCAAATCGTGGTGCGGGTCTGCTGCGATTGACGTGAGGAACGGGACGTTCCCCAACCCCCCCCCCCCCTAAAAAAAAAAAAACATTCAGGAGCTGCTTTTGGGTGACATGCTTCCCGCGATGCACATCAGCACTTTCACTCTCGCACATCAGCGCTTTCAAATCGTAGGCAAAACGCTGTAGTGTGAATGCAGCCTACGGGCTTGTTTACACTTGCTTCAAAATGTGGCATTGGACGCTTTTTTTTTTTTTTTTTTTTTTAAGGCACTCTGAATGCCGATCAAAACTCCTGTCCCTAAATAAAATGGTGACCTTACAGTCCTGGTCACACTGGTGCATTTACTTTGCTTTGTCGCTCTTGGCGCTTCAAAACATCTCCAAAGCCTCCATAGAAGTCTATGAGAATGCTCACTTGCAGCACCTGAAGCTTTTGAGGGGCTTTTATTAAGCGTTGGCTTCACTTTGTTTTGGAGGAATTGCAGGTATACGATATCCCAGGATGCACTGAGAAACCAACAACCGAACCGGAAAGATGTCGTCTGCAGTAATTTCCGCTTCATGTGTATATATTCTGGAAGTGTCTGCAGACATCACATTTAGTGTGCAGCGCAACAGGAAAATGAATGGGGTCCAGAGGGAGAGGAGGTTCAGCAAACCAGAGGATCAGCAGAGCTAGGGGGTACTACCGAGTGGGGGATCAGCAGAGCTAGGGGGTACTACCGAGTGGGGGATCAGCAGAGCTAGGGGGTACTACCGAGTGGGGGATCAGCAGAGCTAGGGGGTACTACCGAGTGGGGGATCAGCAGAGCTGGGTGGTACTACCAAGTGGGGGATCAGCAGAGCTAGGGGATGCTACAGAGTGGGGGATCAGCAGAGCTAGGGGATGCTACAGAGTGGGGGATACTACCGAGTGGGGGATCAGCAGAGCTGGGGGGTACAACCGAGTGGGGGATCAGCAGAGGTGGGGGATCAGCAGAGCTGGGGGGTACAACCGAGTGAGGGATCAGCAGAGCTGGGGGGTACAACCGAGTGGGGGATCAGCAGAGCTGGGGGGTACAACCGAGTGGGGGATCAGCAGAGCTGGGGGGTACAACCGAGTGGGGGATCAGTAGAGCTGGGGGATCAGCAGAGTAGGGGTTACTACCGATTGGGGGATCTGCTGAACAGGGGTACTAATGAGCTGGAAACCCGCTGAGTGTTGGTACTACTGAGCCAGGGTTCTACTTGCCCCCCCCCACCCCCCCCCCCCTTTTTTTTTTTTTTTTTTCTTCCAAAGCTTCATTAAAGCATCAGAAGCATCAGAATCAAAAACGCATCAAAAAAGCCTGTTTTAGCAGTAGGCAATTTAATGTGTATTAAAGTCGATGTAAGTGTAAATGAGTGTGTTATTGGCAGGATCACCTGATGAAAATGTGGGGGGGGGGCAGAGAAGAAGCCCCAAAAAAAGAAAACGAATGCAGTCACCACAAGCACTGGTAGGCTGCAATATGTCATTTTCGGGTTCCAATGAAGATCTGCTCATCTGGATCCGGTCCAATCTGCTCATTGCTATTTTCAGGCTGCAAATATTTTGAATGTTCTTCTCTTTGCGGCTGAGATGAAGGGAGGTGTGGCAGGGTGTGCTTTGCACAGAAGAAATGTTGGTGGTGTCCCTATGGATAAGGCGGGTAAGTATGATTTTCAGTTATTGGATGGAAAGGCCTCCGGTCTCCATCGTGGGCCAGCAAGCTATGCAGATCGTTGATGAGGAAATGCTGCCGTGACTTTGTTCGGGGAGATAAAACTCGCATGTTCTATTATCTCTAGAGTGCTGGAAAGAATTTCTGCAGCCAGACTTCAGTAACATGCCGGTTTATAAAACTGTCCAAGCTCGGCCTGCCAAGTAATTCTACAAGGGGCCTTACGCCTGGATCCATGCGCATATTTCCCGCTGAAAGCCCCCCAGATTATTGATGTCTGCCCTGCCAAGGTTTCTGCTTTTTCCATCTCCTTGATGGATTGTACGAGAAGATCAAATCTAATGCATCTTCCAGGAATTCCGTCCAGCTGATGGCTCATATGGGTTTACATTAGTGTTTGACTCTTTCGGGAGGGGTCTGTAAAACTAAAGTATCTGCTTTGGATGGTGGACAACATTCTGCAGGCCTGGGTTATCTAATTGGTGGAGTCTACTTTCTGCTCTTCCTTGTTGGCCAGTTGAGTGCTGCTTCTTTTGCTTCTCTTATCTCCTTTTTGTTTATTTGTAGCTAAATCTTCTGAAGAGTCTCTGATCCTGGAGCTTTCCTATCAGCTGTGAAGTTGAGGACAGGAGATCAATACTTCTTCAATACCCGCTCTGTAGGGAGATTTGTAGCTTGGATGGCATCCTGGAGATAGTAAATTATCTGGTTTTATGGTGGTGAGGGAAAGTGCTGTTCTGGCATCTGATAAGCATTGTGATAATGACCAGAGATGTACCATCTAAATCATTTACATTAAACTAACCATAAAGATCAGACTACAGTCTCCAAATCCCGCCATTTTCAACTAAAACAGACCACAGCTCTCAGTTTACGAGTCAAAGTGATGCCTGTGGGATGGACGTTCTAAGAGTCAATGTGAAATCTGATGGGTTTAAAAAAAAAAAAATTCTTCCATCCTTTATTCTGCATAGATACTTTTTAGTCAAGTGTTTATAGAAGGCTTACCCCAAGGGTTCAGGTTTATGGAAGCTTCATCCAAGGGTTCAGGTTTCTTATTATTATTCAGGATTTATATAGTGCCAACAGTTTACGCAGCGCTTTACAATATAAAAGGGAGACAATACAGTTATAATACAATACAATACAACATGGGTTAAGAGGGCCCTACTCAGAAGAGCTTACAATCTAATAGGGTGGGGCAGGTGGTGCAAAAGGTTGTAACTGTGGGGTGGATGATGTGATGGAAGTGGTAAAAGATTAGTTGGAGACGTGATAAGCTTCCCTGAAGAGAGTTTTCAGGGATCGCCTGAAGGCAGCAAGAGTAGGGGATAGCCGGACAGGTGGAGGTAGCGAGTTCCAGAGGATGGGAGAGGCTCTGGAGAAATCCTGGAGATGAGCATGGGAGGAGGAGACGAGAGAGCTTGAGAGTAGGTGGTCTTGAGAAGAGAGGATGGTTTGGGTGATATTTGGAGATAAGATTGGTGATGTAGATCGGGGCAGAGTTATGCATGGCTTTGTAGGTTGTGGTTGGTATTTTGAATTTTAATTTGCTGGGTGATTGGGAGCCAGTGTAGGGATTGGAGGAGAGGGTTTGCAGACACTGAATGGAGACCAGTGTAGGGATTGGAGGAGAGGGTTGGCAGACACTGAATGGAGACCAGTGGAGGGATTGGATGAGAGGGTTGGCAGGCACTGAATGGAGACCAGTGTAGGGATTGGAGGAGAGGGTTGGCGGACACTGAATGGAGACCAGTGTAGGGATTGGAGGAGAGGGTTGGCGGACACTGAATGGAGACCAGTGTAGGGATTGGAGGAGAGGGTTGGCAGACACTGAATGGAGACCAGTGGAGGGATTGGATGAGAGGGTTGGCAGACACTGAATGGAGACCAGTGTAGGGATTGGAGGAGAGGGTTGGCAGACACTGAATGGAGACCAGTGTAGGGATTGGAGGAGAGGGTTGGCAGACACTGAATGGAGACCAGTGGAGGGATTGGATGAGAGGGTTGGCAGACACTGAATGGAGACCAGTGTAGGGATTGGAGGAGAGGGTTTGCAGACACTGAATGGAGACCAGTGTAGGGATTGGAGGAGAGGGTTGGCAGACACTGAATGGAGACCAGTGGAGGGATTGGATGAGAGGGTTGGCAGGCACTGAATGGAGACCAGTGTAGGGATTGGAGGAGAGGGTTGGCGGACACTGAATGGAGACCAGTGTAGGGATTGGAGGAGAGGGTTGGCAGACACTGAATGGAGACCAGTGTAGGGATTGGAGGAGAGGGTTGGCAGACACTGAATGGATACCAGTGTAGGGATTGGAGGAGAGGGTTGGCAGACACTGAATGGAGACCAGTGTAGGGATTGGAGGAGAGGGTTGGCAGACACTGAATGGAGACCAGTGTAGGGATTGGAGGAGAGGGTTGGCGGACACTGAATGGAGACCAGTGTAGGGATTGGAGGAGAGGGTTGGCGGACACTGAATGGAGACCAGTGTAGGGATTGGAGGAGAGGGTTGGCAGACACTGAATGGAGATCAGTGTAGGGATTGGAGGAGAGGGTTGGCAGACACTGAATGGAGATCAGTGTAGGGATTGGAGGAGAGGGTTGGCAGACACTGAATGGAGACCAGTGTAGGGATTGGAGGAGAGGGTTGGCAGACACTGAATGGAGACCAGTGTAGGGATTGGAGGAGAGGGTTGGCAGACACTGAATGGAGACCAGTGTAGGGATTAGAGGAGAGGGTTGGCAGACACTGAATGGAGACCAGTGGAGGGATTGGAGGAGAGGGTTGGCAGACACTGAATGGATACCAGTGTAGGGATTGGAGGAGAGGGTTGGCAGACACTGAATGGAGACCAGTGTAGGGATTGGAGGAGAGGGTTGGCGGACACTGAATGGAGACCAGTGTAGGGATTGGAGGAGAGGGTTGGCGGACACTGAATGGAGACCAGTGTAGGGATTGGAGGAGAGGGTTGGCGGACACTGAATGGAGACCAGTGTAGGGATTGGAGGAGAGGGTTGGCAGACGCTGAGCGGTCGGTAAGGTGGATAAGTCTGGCAGCAGCATTCATGATAGACTGAAGAGGGGAGGAGCCTATGGAGAGGTAGGCCAATGAGAAGGGAGTTGCAATAGTCAAGGTGAGAGATAACCAGGGAGTGAATGAGGAGTTTGGTGGTCTCATTTGTTAAAAAGGTGCGAATTTTAGAGATGTTACAGAGGTGAATTGTACAAACTTTTGACAATTGGATTTGAGGCTGAAATGACAAGTCAGAGTCTAAGATTACACCGAGTACCCTGGTGAGGGGAGGGCCTGATAGTTGCATTGTTGTTTGATGGAAAAGTCTCGGAGGGGGGAATATTTATAGCTCAGTTTTAGCGAGATTTCGTTTAACCACTTCACCCCTGGAAGATTTGCACCTTGATGACCAGGCCATTTTTTGCGATCTGGCACTGCGTCGCTTTAGCTGACAATTGCGCAGTCGTGCGGCGCTGTACCCAAACAAAATTGACGTCGGTTTTTTTTTTTTCCACAACTAGAGCTTTCTTTTGGTGGTATTTGATCGCCTCTGCGGTTTTTATTTTTTGAGCTATAAACAGAATAAAGGGCGAAAAATTTGAAAAAAAACCCCACTATTTTGTACTTTTTGCTATAAAAAATATCCCCAATTTTTTAAAAACAAATTTTTTTCCTCAGTTTGGGCCGATATGTATTCTTCACATATTTTTGGTAATAAAAATCGCAATAAGTGTATATTCATTGGTTTGTGCAAAAGTTATAGCGTCTACAAAATAGGGAATAGATTTATGGCATTTTTATTATTAATAATAATGTTGTTGTTGTTATTATTATTATTATTATTATTATTATTATTATTATTATTATACTAGTAATGGTGGTGATCAGCTATTTTTATCAGGACTGCGGCATTATGGCGGACACATCGGACACTTTTGACACATTTTTGGGACCATTGGCAATTATACAGCGATCGGTGCTATAAAAATGCACTGATTACTGTGTAAATGTCACTGGCAGGGAAGGGGTTAACACTAGGCGGCGATTAAGGGGTTATGTGTGTTCTAACTGTAGGGGGAGAGGACTGATCGTGGTTCCTAGCTATTAGGAACTCACAATCTGTCTCTCCTCTCCTCACAGAACAGGGATGTGTGTGTGTGTGTGTGTGTGTGTGTGTGTGTTTTTTACACACACATCCCTGTTCTGGCTCTCGTGGCCGGCAGTCATCGTGGCCACGAGCATCGGCACCCCCGCAGTGCAGCGGGCGCACGCGCCTGCTATCCCGCTTAAAGGAGCCGACGTACAGCTACGACTGCTCGTGGGATCGTGCCGACCTGCCGCAGTACGACGACGGCTGGTCGGCAAGCGGTTAAGGAAATGGTGCAACATCCAGGCTAATATGTCAGTAAGGTAGTAATGCGAGAGGAGACTGAAGGAGTGAGGTGAGGAGTAGACAGATAGATGTGGGTGTCATCAGCGTATAAGTGGTATTGGAAGCCGTGGGCGGTTATCAAGTGACTAAGGAAGGAGGTGTAGATAAAGAAGAGAAGGGGTCCAAGAACAGAGCCTTGGGGGACCCCCACAGAAAGGGGCAAAGGAGAGGAGGAGACAGAGTTGTAGGTGACCCTATCACAGCGCTCTGTCAGTTAGGCAGAGAACCAGGATCAAGCAGAATCTTGGAGGCCAAGGGAATGGAGTTTAATGAGAAGGAGCGGGTGGTCAACAGTATCAAAGGCCGCAGAGAGGTCAAGTAGTAGGAGTATGGAGTAGTGGCTGTTGGTTTTAGCAGTTAGTAAATTGTTAGTGAGTTTTAGTAAGGTGGTTTCTGTGGAGTGCTGCGAGCTAAAGCCAGACTGCAAGGGGTCAAGAAGGTTATTTTCACTGAGGTAGGAGCTAAGACGGTTGTAGACTAAGTGTTCTAGAAGATTAGAGGTGAATGGGAGCAATGAGATGGGTCTTAAGTTGTTCATGTTGGTGGGGTCCAGTGAGGGCTTTTTAAGAATGGGAGTGATCTGCGCATGTTTTAGAGGGGAGGGGAAGATGCCACTAGAGAGGGAGAGATTGAAGATGTGAGTGAGGGAGCATAGGATAGAAGAAGAGGGTGACCTTAGTAGTTGTGTGAGGGAACAGGATCCAAGGGGACAATTGGTTAGGTGGGCATCTGAGAGTTTTGTAACCTCTTCAGTAGTAGCCAATTCAAGAGAGGAGAGTGTTGAATGTGCTGTTAGGCAAGGTATGTTGGGTGGGGAAGACGTACACACAGTGGAGGTGTCCTCACAAATTCCATCAATCTTGTCTTTGAAGTGATTGACAATCTCTTGGGCAGTGAGTGAGGTAGAGGGGGTGGAGGACGAAGCAGAGAGTTAAAGGTTGAGAAGAGCCGATGGGGACTGGATGACAAGGAATTAATAAGAGAGACAAAGTAGGCTTGTTTGGCAGCATGGAGGCATGAATTGTATTTTAGAAGGGCAGATTTATATAGGGTAAAGTCTTGCAGACATTTGGTTTTACGCCACAGTTGGTCAAGAGCACGGCAATGTCTCTTGACATGTCTAGTGTTGTCAGGTTGCCAGGGTTGTAACGGTCGGGGCCTGATTCTGCGTGTGGTTAGAGGAGCAAGTGCATCTAGTGATGAGGAGAGTGAGCTGTTGTAGACAGAGGTGGCCAGGTCAGGGCAGGACAAGGGAGAGATTGTCATATAGGTGATCAGTAGCAGAGCACAGAAGAGTTAATATGGCGAACGTTCCTACAAGTAATCGTTTGCTGCTTGGAGGGATGGGTAGTTGGAGGCAAGGATACAGTGAAACTGATGAGGTTGTGATCAGAGAGAGGAAAGGGGGTGTTGGTGAGGTTGCCAGAATTGCAGAGATGGGAGAATACAAGGTCAAGGGTATTGCCATTGGAGTGAGTGGAAGTATGTGTATTGGGTTAGGTCGAAAGATGAGGTTAAGTTGAGCTGTAGCCGGGCTGTTAACATTGACAGGAATGTTGAAGTTACCAAGAATGATAGTGGGTATTTCAGAGTAGAGAAAGTAGGGTAGCCAGGCAGCGAAGTCATCAAACGTGATACTGGTCCAGGAGTATTGCGTGAATTGCTGCAATCCTCAGAGAAGTTGGAGAAAACAGGCAAAATACAGTGCATCTCGAAAGAAGAGAGGGATAGAGTGGGAGGGATAGGAAGGACTTGGAAGGTGCTTTGTGGGGATAGAAGGAATCCAACTCCACCTCCTTTCTGTCCGTTGAGTCTAGGGGAGTGAGTCCAATGGAGGCCACCATGGGAGAGGGCAGCAGGAGAAGCTGAGTCAAAATTTTGAAGCCAGGTTTCAGTTATGGCGAGTATGTTAGAGCCATGAGAGATGAAAAGGTTTATGGAAGCTTCCCCCAAGGATTCATGTTTTTTGTGTTAGTGTCCTAACTTGTTGAGTGAGGGAGCCAATTCTTCCTTTCCTGTGGAGAAAGAAAACCCAACATTTCACCATATGTACGTCACTAACACACATTGGCATGAACACTTGGGTGAAACTAGCAGAAGAGGGTCCAAGGGACTTCTCAATGGGGTAGGAAGTTCTGTCTATCACATTGATATTCAAACTTGTTGAGTGATGGAGACAATTATGGAGCCATTTATTCCTTTTATTGTGGAGGAAAAAGCATCCAACATTTCACCATATGTACATCACTAACACACATTGGTAAAGCTGAAATCCCACTGATGAGGAGTTGGTGGACAGGCAGATGTCCTATATTGTAAAAAGATTCCAGAGTCAGGGTGGTGGAGCGCTGGACTCCAAGCTTTGTGGAGGTTCCGAATGAATCAGCTGGTTAATATATGTGGGACTCCTTACAAGCTTCTTAGGAGAGTCAGCAAATGTGACGGAAACGGATGAGGGCATCAAGCCATATCGTTCGGCCTGGGTATATATTTTTTTTATGTCACAATCAAAGAGTTGGGTTCGAGCACGCCACCATCCTAAGCTTTGTGGATGTTCTGAATCATGTAGATGATTTCTCACATGTGGAACTCTTTACAGCCGCCCTGGGAGAGTCAGTCTATGTTGGCAAAGGAGATGGGAGAACCAAGTCGCATTGACCTGCTTGGATGTCGCAATATTGGAGTCAGCCTGACGGAACAAGCTTTTAGCTACAACCTTTTAAGAATTAAACCCAAGGATTAACCACTTAAGTGTCAAGTGTACAATAAAGCTAACCCCCCGATGAAGGGGGACTAGTATAGAGCTCCCAAAAAAACATGGGCTGTCAACTCCTACTATTCAAAATTGGTATCTTGACTGAACCCTAATGACTTGGTGCTCTCATCCCTACGTTTTACGTAAATAGAATGTAGAGAGTCAGCACTGTGAACAGTCTAATGTTCCCATCATGGTTTGGACAGCTCAGATTCCATGGAAGTTAGCGATCATATTCGTATGGAAGCTCACCTCAATGTGGGGAGATGCTACAGAATCATGCATATGGATATGTTGGAAGTTTTCATATGGACGTTCATTTTCCTGTGGACGACCATGGTCTGTGTTTTATGTATGAGATGTAAAATGCAGGCCGCCACGTGGACTAACATTGTGGTGTCCAGAAGGTCAGGGCGGGTTTTCTGATGTTGACAACAGTGGACCATGTCTGTGTCATGTGTGTTGACATGGCCACTTGTAGTCACCATCAGATGCAGGAGCTCATTTGGCAGATGTAGCACACTGTTGTCACCCTTGTAACGGGAAGTGCCTGAACAAGGATCTATTTTATAGTGTAATCTTTGTGCAGGTGATAATTGGTGGATTGCACACAGCCCTCTGCCAGGCACATGTCTATACTGAGTTCCGTCTTCTGAAGTATCCCTTTCTGAACTTAGACATTTTTTTTTTCCTGAAAGATTTAGAAATACAAAGTTGCAGGAGGTGTGAATGGAAAGTTAGAGTTTGCAGTGATGAAATTTTGGCCTTGATCCTAATGGAGGACTTTTCCAAGTGCAGGTTGAGCAATAGTAGACTTTAAAGCCTGATTTTAGCCAAAACCAAAGGGGACAGGTTGGAGCCTCTGTCATGTTATTGCTGTCCAGTTCCAGTTGGGATTTTTTCCTCACTTCCTGCTGGGATAGGAAATGATGGGAAGTCTCTTCAACTGGGACACACACAGTTGGGGCCCGGGTCAACAGACTTTTTTTTTTTGCTCAGGTTTGTTTGAGTCACGTATTTGGGGGAGTGCAAAATCCACTTGAGGCTGGTCAGAAGGACCTCAACTGTAGGTCATATATATAAGATCGAAGCTGGCAACTTGGAGTGCTCTTGTGAAGAAAATTCTTTATTGGCTACATGTATAAAAGCATGATTCAAAAGATGCTAACGTGTTTCATGCTATAAAGAAGGCTGCAAAAGCCGAAACACGTTAGCATCTTTTGTACTATGCTTCGCAAGAGCACTCTGAGTCGCTGGCTTTAATACAATTGATGGCTACTACCTTGGGAGTTGAATGCCCCAACGAGAGCACCGGACTCCAGCTCCTGGATATAAAATATAGTGGTTGAATTGGGTTGGGTAAATGTTTGCAGGCCATATATACCCATCAATGAATTCTGTATTGTCTCAGAAGAGCCTCAACCTGATGTCATCAACTAAAGCCCAAAGCCTTTTGACACTGGCTCTTATAGTAGAGAATATATATTATTATATTTTTTTATGGGTGTAGCAGGGACATGACCTGAATTGAGGACTAAAAAAAAAAAAAAAAAAAATCTTGAAAAAAAACATTTCTCTCTTCTCCACTCCAAAACTGTGAATAGGTTTAGAATAAGATTTGGAATAATTGTGAAGAATAGGTTATAGAGTAGGGGTGCAGGTGATCATAGTTCAGGTTGTATAGATGCTACATGCCAAAATTTAAAGTAACTTTTTGTAAGAGAAATAGAACCTTCGCTTGACAACCCACCTCTGAAAATGCTAATTGCCTTGGTGTTCCTCCGTTGCAGTTACCACCTCCCAACTGCTCCCCTTTAAACTGCAAAGGCCGGGGAGTACACGTGCTGCAACCATGACACTCGCCTTCATGGCCACATCAAGAAATAAATTCCCTGTTGCATTCAGTGGGCATTACCATCCACCGAGCACGACCCATTCAGCTGGATAGAGCTCTGGCATTATGATGTGGGTTATTAAAGGTTAAAAAAAGGCAGTGAGAAGGAGACCTAATGCTTCCTCATCACCTCTTAAATGTCCTCCTAAAAAGCCATCCACAGTAGACAACGCCAGTGTAAACAAGCCTTTGTGGGTCCCCTGGCTTTATTACTACCAGGCCCTTACCCAGGACAAGTATGCCGATCGGAGAACTTTTGTGTACATTCTGATTGTCTTCTCCTGGTTATTAAGGCCTCAGGTCAGGCTGACAGGCAACTCTGACTAGTAAAATGTGAAATTGGCTCAGGAAAGGTTTCTGATTCTGTAGCTGTGGCCCCGGCCAGGACAACTCCTCCTCAACCCCCTCCTGTGGATCCCGTACACTCAGGAGGCCACACAGACATGATGTCAGATCTCTCTTCTCCAGATGCCTCCCTTACATAATGGAAAACCAATATTTCTAAATTGTGATTCAGCGTTTGGTGAAAACTATTTTATAAATTAACTCTTAAAGTATAACTACAGGCTCCTGTATGAAGGTCGA
This sequence comes from Aquarana catesbeiana, assembly GCF_042186555.1. NCBI lineage: Eukaryota > Metazoa > Chordata > Amphibia > Anura > Ranidae > Aquarana > Aquarana catesbeiana. The sequence continues at coordinate 3,698,260 of NC_133336.1, forward strand.
AACCAGCCTTTCCCAGGGATCCTCCAGAAGTGGTTAGGGGTTCTTTGAGCAATGAGAAATTTCTGACTTGCGTAAGTTATTTGCCACCCACCACGGTAAGGGACATTCCTCCCACGGGCCCCCACCATAAGGAACATTCTTCCTCATGACTATCTGCGTTTTTTTGTGGCCATGTGCTCTAATGCAGGTCTTGTATTGATTTCAGACATGGAGCCACAGAAGTTACCAGGTCTGAGGTGCACAAACATCACAACGTGGAAATGGTGGTTGGATGATGTATGTTCTGATTGAATATGGTTGTGGTAGGATGTGATACACTTAGATTGAACATGGTGGGGCGGGACAGGATATGCTCAGATTTAACATTGTGGTGGTAGGGGGACAGGATGCGCTCTGACTGAATGTGGTTGTGGGACGGGATCTGCTCTGATTGAACATGCAAACAAATGGCCACTGCCCCCACCCTTTAACTGGCCTTCGCAGCAAGGAGCACATGGAAGGGCGGAGCATGTCATACAGCAGCAATGAAAATTTTCAGCTCAATTTGCCAACCAGCCTGCAACCAACCAACCAAATTATCCTGTCTAACAGTTTGCATGAAAAAAACAAGGGTTTAGTTAGCACACATTTGCAACATCTGGTTAAACGTGGTCGTGGCAGTGGAACAGGATAAGCTCTGATTGAATGAATGTGGTCATGGTGGTGGGGTGAGATGGGCTCTGAACGTGGTCATGGGGTGGGATAGGCTCTGTTTGAATGTGGTCATGGGGAGGGATAGACTGTTTGAACGTGGTCATGGGGCGGGATAGGCTCTGTTTGAACGTGGTCATGGGGCGGCATAGGCTCTGTTTGAACGTGGTCATGGGGCGGCATAGGCTCTGTTTGAACGTGGTCATGGGGCGGCATAGGCTCTGTTTGAACGTGGTCATGGGGCGGGATAGGCTCTGTTTGAACGTGGTCATGGGGCGGGATAGGCTCTGTTTGAACGTGGTCATGGGGCAGGATAGACTGTTTGAACGTGGTCATGGGGCGGGATAGGCTCCGATTTGAATATTGTGGTGGTGGGATAGAATAGGGGCTGATTGAACATGGAGCAGCTCAGAGAACAGAAATGTTTTCTTCCACATCTCACAGTAACCAGCTTGGCGTCCTTGAGTCGTTCTTGACATCAGGAGTCTCTTCCATGAATTACATTTATGTCATTAGCTGATAAATTCCAGCTGGCATGTTCTTGGCGGCATCGCCCAATGCATAAGAAGTGGATGATTCCGCTCGGGGTCGATGTCGAGGGACAAGGACTGATTTGAAATGCACAGCGGGTGAGCGGCCCAGAGAATGAAATTAGCGTCTCTATCTTTGCACAGAAACCTACATGTGGAGTCCTCTGTTCTCTAGAGAATTGGCCGTGTAAATGGGGGAATTTGAGTAATCACGCCAGCTAGAGGGCTGATGAGATTTGTTGGCTTTTAAAGTAAATGTAAACCCAATGACTAAAATCTCCTCCTAGAAACTCTTAACAGGTTCAGAAAGTAATTGGCCGTATTCTTACATTTGCAGCTTTTTATTAATATAATCCCAGCAGGTCCTGCCATGAAGTTCCTTGTTCAGGTACTTCTGTCATAGGGGGACAATACTGTCCCTGCCGCCCCATTGTGCTCCTGAATTGTCACCTTCACCCACAGGCCTCTGGTGGCTATGAGGGACCAGTTCAGCACACATTATGCAAACATGGTCCAGTGTTGTCACCTTCAGGAAACGCGCCCTGAAAAATACCATGCAGCCATCACTGCAGCATATGTAGACATGAAGTGGCTGCAAAGAGATTACAGGAGATCACCAGCACTTATCCAAAAAAGGATGGGGAAAAAATTGTGAGAACAAGTATTTATTTAAAAAATGGCAGTTGTCTATGATCTACATTGCTTTAGTCAACTAAATATCCTTCAGTTTGGGAATATTCTAAGATAAATTCTAATGCCCCCAAAAAAGTAAAATGTATTTTAATGTTTTCAGAGCGTCTGAGATTGATACATGGTTGAATACTCCTTTGTCAATGGGTGATTTCCCCTTTCCTGGCTTCAGTCGAGAACTCTCTCCATCTGCATTCTGTTTAAATTCACTTACTGTATATAAACCGTGATAAGTATCTAACATGTTCAAAGAGAAGCAACAGATTCCCTTCAGTATTTGTCTGCTGCTGTCACTTCAGTGAAACACGACTTCTAAGGCTTACCATACTTTTCTCTCAACTTAGCCCAACCGTTCCCAACCCAAAGCTGCTTCCAGAGGTTGCTAAATGTTCCTTGTACAATGAGAAATTTGTGACCCTCCGATAAGAAACCACACATACCAATGATCTTTATCTATTTGTAAGGTGGGAGGGGGGTCCCCTTTCCCCCAGCCACCAATGTAAGGGACATTCTTCTCACTGATCACCAATGTAAGGAACATTCTTCTCACTGATCACCAATGTAAGGGGACATTCTTCTCACTGATCACCAATGTAAGGAACATTCTTCTCACTGATCACCAATGTAAGGGACATTCTTCTCACTGATCACCAATGTAAGGAACATTCTTCTCACTGATCACCAATGTAAGGAACATTCTTCTCACTGATCACCAATGTAAGGAACATTCTTCTCACTGATCACCAATGTAAGGAACATTCTTCTCACTGATCACCAGTGTAAGGAACATTCTTCTCACTGATCACCAATGTAAGGAACATTCTTCTCACTGATCACCAATGTAAGGGACATTCTTCTCACTGATCACCAGTGTAAGGAACATTCTTCTCACTGATCACCAATGTAAGGAACATTCTTCTCACTGATCACCAATGTAAGGGACATTCTTCTCATTGACCACTATTGCAATGGAGTCCTTCCACTGACTTTTTTTTCTCTAATCACTAGTGTAAGAGTGCCCTTCTTCGCTGACCATCATTGTAAGGTAGCATTTTATTGACTACCAGTGTAAGGTGGCACTACACTGACCATCACAGTAAGCAGATATTTCTCCACTGACCACTCATGTGGGGATCTTCCATGTTAAGAAAGGTTGACTTAGCCAGTCGAGCTTCCAGTAGGATTGGTGTGGCATTCACCCGGGGGCAGTACATGGGCAATGTGCTGTCTTCTGTTTAGATATGCAGAAAATTCTCCTCCTGAAAGCATTTTTGTCTGTTTGGTGTCACTCTGAGTTGTCATGGAAGAGGAGATTAATGCGCTGCTATTGGGTGAAAGCTGGCCACGTGTGCCACGTTGCTTCAGTCGGTGGCGGGACATTCTGTATACCTGGATTTGTAATCTGCGGAAACCAGAAAGTTGTCTATAGTGCTCGGTTAGAACCAGACTAATAATACAGTAAAATAGGCAATAAGGAATGAAGTAAGCCTGTACATTACCCGCTGTAAAGTAACAGACTGGCAAGAAAGTGTCTTCACCTCCTTTATATATTCGTACACAACAAGAATGTATATGTGGACACAGTAGATTTGTCTCTGAGAAATTATAAATGTGCTAATTGGGTTTTCTTTTTCTTTGCAGATGTAAAGAAAGACTGGTCTGATCACGCATTATGGTGGGAGAAGAAGAAGACGTGGCTCCTGAAGACGCACTGGACTCTCGACAAGTATGGTATCCAGGCTGATGCCAAGCTCCAGTTCACCCCACAGCACAAACTGCTCCGGCTGCAGCTGCCCAACATGAAATACGTGAAGGTGAAAGTGAACTTCTCTGACCGAGTCTTCAAAGCTGTCTCTGACATCTGCAAAACTTTCAGTAAGTAGTAGGACTGGAAGGTGGGAAATGGACACCCAGTTGCTGCCACGATGGTCCACTCTTACATTTTGATGTATTTGGTTAACAAAGTGATGTTTACGAGCTGTTCTGTGTCAACGAGAGAGGAGACCAAATAACGTAGAGTTGGCAAATATCTCACATTGGTGTGGGCCAAACTGGTTTCCTTTATATAACTGAACTATGTTGGGTCCTAATTTATCCAAAGGCCTCAGAAAGGAATATTCTCTGGCTGTCCTTTATGGCTTTATAGATGTAAATCGGCTCGTTTTTTTTTTTTTTTTTCTCTTTTTTTTCAATGCTGCAGGAAAAGGGAAAGCGAGGATATGATTGGCTAATGTGAACAACATAGACAGTTCAAACAGTCGTAGACTTCGACAGGAAATCATTTTTGACCTGTCAGATCAGGAGTTGTTCCTAGTAATGTTCATTCATTGGGTTTGCCTGGTAGCCTGGAGATAAAAGGGAGTATGTGTTCAGCTAGCATGAACAACCTGGACAGTCTAAAGTTGTTTGCAGGCATTGGAGGGAACTGGTGTTTGAACGATCATGAGTTGTTCTTGACAGTGTTCAGGTGTTGCGTTCAGCTGGAAGATTGAAAGCGAGGATGTGATTGGCTAGTGTGAAGGAAACCAACAGTCCAAAGATGGTCGTAGACTTTTAAGATAGTTGGTTTTGACCTCACAAATTGTTCTTAGTAGACCATCTATTGGGTTTGCCCAGTGGTCTGGAGGGAGAAGGGAAGGATGTGATTGGTTAACATAAACAACACAGACAGTCCAAAGATGGTCTTAGACTTTTGAAGGTAGTTGGTTTTTGACCCGTCAAATCAGAAGTTGTTCCTAGTAATGACCATCCATTGAGTTCATCCAGTAGCCAGGAGTAAGAAAATGTGATCAGCTAGCATGAACAACATGGACAGTCCAAAGGTATCCACAGACATTGGAGGGAATTTGATGTTTGACCTATCATGGGTTGTGCTTGGAAGTGATCAGGCATTGGGTTCCTCTGGGACAGAGAAAGCGATTGCCTAGTGTGAACGAAACCAGCAGACCAAAGATGGTCATAGACTTTGAAGGTAGTTGGTTTTTGGCCTCATAAGTTGTTTTTAGTAGACCATCCATTGGGTTTGCCCGTGAGCCGAGAGGGAGAGTATGTGATCAGCTAGCATGACCAACATGGACTGTCTAAAGGTGCGTGCAGATGTTGGAGGGAATAGATGTTTGACCAATCATGAGTTGTTCTTGGCAGTGATCAGGTGTTGGGTTCCCAAGGGAGCTAGCTGGGAGAGAGAACGCGAGGATGTGATTGGCTAGTGTAAACTAAACCGGTAGTCTTGCGCAAAAACTTTGAAGGGAATTGGTTTTGTTGGCTCATGAGTTTTCCTGGCAGTAATTTAACCATTGGGTCTGCTGGAGAGTCGGGAGAGAAAAAGGAGGGATGTGATTGGCTGATACCACAGAGGGTCTAAAGTTTGCCATTTCTCTAACAGTGGGTCAAATCGATGTTCATCATTGGGTTTGCCTGGAGCTGGGAGAGAGAAAGCGAGCATGTGATTGGCTAGTGTGAATGACCCAGGCAGCTTAGGCCAAAAACTTTGGAGTGAATTGGTTGTGTTTTGGATCAGGAGTCTTCCAGGCAGTCATCAGCCATTGGGTCAGACCGAGAGCTAGGAGACAGAAAAAGGGATGTAATTGGCTTATGTTAACAACAGACAGTCTAAAGTTGGCCATGGATGGGTAGAATTCGACAGAAAATTCTTGGGGAAAAGTTCTAAGAAAGTTTGATAATTTTTCTAATAGTGGGGTCAAATTCGAAGAAGCAGGTTGTCAGAAATGTGTTTTGAGAAAACATTTCCAGTGTATGTGGTTTTTGTTCGGTTAAGTCCATTCATTCCAAAATTTAATATGAAAAGCAAACAAAATCTTTCAAACAAAACACAAATGTTCTGGGAATTGTCATACTAATTTTCCTAAGACTTTTACTTCGAAATTCTATCCATTCATGGCCAGTTTTAGACATTGTAGGTAATTCATTTTCTGATATGTCCGATGAAGAGTTTTTCCTGGCAGTGACCAGTCAATGGTCTCCATCTTTGATTGCCACATAGACATGAGATCCTTGTCCAATCATACCACTTGTATTATCATACCACTTGTATTAAAAGCATAGCTACTGTATCTTTTTCTTTAATCTTGGAACCAGTAGGCAATAGTTAAAGTCTTTGTTGGGTTATTATTAGTTGCTGTGTTTCCTGTTGGGGAAAACTTTCTGTTCTCCAAAACACAAAAGGAAATGAGGGGAAATGTTTTGACAGTTGCCCCTCAAATAGGTGTCCCCATTAAAAAATGTCCTCATACTTTTCTGATGACAACTGTGAAATTTAAGCCATCCTATAGCCTTTTCTCTCAGTGGACATAGACTGTAAAGCAAAAATTTAAGGGGAAGAGATGCTGGATACAGATCTTTAACCGTAAGGAGGAGTCACTGGTTGAGGCAAATGACTTGGGTTCAGCAGCTCTCCACCAACCTGGGAACCCCCCGAAATGGTGCCAAACTTGAGAATCCAAGTGTTGAGTTGGCCATTCACTGCTCCAGTTCAAGATATGGGTGTCTCTGTTGGCAACTCTCTGCTCAACAAAAGCTGACTTTTGTTGATGAACCTGGTCTGAAAATTATTGCCAAACAAAGCTTGTATCCAATCAGATTCAAGCACTGTTCATGTACTCCTCAACCGCTGAAGTTGCAGCTGCTGTATACGACCATCGGCAGTGGACATTCCCCTATCTGCACTGCTTTAGTGTGGATGGTGGAATCCAAAGGGACTAAACAGGAGAAATTTGAGGCATGCATGGCCAGCTTAAAGAGTGCCAAACATCAGGAATCCAAAGTCCTTTAATATCACGACTAACAGTAAGAAGGCAACAACGTGTTTTTAAGGGCCAAATTCCCCTTCTTCAGGCCTAATTGGACTCGAAGAAAGTTCCTGAATAGAAATATAACCTCTGACATTGTGCCTGGATCAGCTGATCTTTCTGGATGACCACTAGAGGGAGCATGTGCCTATTTTTATATGAAATATAATAAACAAAATATGGAAGATCAACCCAAAACCAAGTGAAAAGAGTGTGTACTAGCTGGAAACAGAACTATGGCATAGCCCAGACGGCACATTCAGAAAGCATTCCAGTGATCTAAATAAATTCTGTCTACACCTTTTGTATACATTTAGGTAAAGCGCTGAAGATGCCATTATACATGTCTATATTCCCCGTGTCTCCCTTATTAGGACAGAAATGTGCTCTCACTTTGCTTTGCCTTGGGTGGTTCCAAAAATAAGCGATTGTACAATACTTTGAGCAACTGTTGTCACAACGCCAGAGTCATTAGAGCAGCTTCTGCCAGGGCCTGCGGTGCAGGAAAATTAGGGGGTAGAGGTTAACACCCACTTCTATCTATATACAGTTTATTGTTGGAGACATTACGTTTTATTTTTACCCGAACGCCTTTATTTACATTTCTGAGGCCCTGCAACAGATAACCGGGGCTTTAAGCCTCACTTGCCTCTGTCCCCTCCCCCTCTCCCAGTAATCTGTGGGCTTTATGTTCAGGCAGATGTGCAATGGCTGGAAAGGGCTCCATAGACCAGAAGGAACCTTACAACTCTGGGGATCTGAAATGTGACACTATCGTGCACTCCCAGGAGTCAGGAGGCTGCCGGTGCCTGTTGGGGACCCGGGGAAGGCTGCCGGTGCCTGTTGGGGACCCGGGGAAGGCTGCCGGTGCCTGTTGGGGACCCGGGGAAGGCTGCCGGTGCCTGTTGGGGACCCGGGGAAGGCTGCCGGTGCCTGTTGGGGACCCGGGGAAGGCTGCCGGTGCCTGTTGGGGACCCGGGGAAGGCTGCCGGTGCCTGTTGGGGACCCGGGGAAGGCTGCCGGTGCCTGTTGGGGACCCGGGGAAGGCTGCCGGTGCCTGTTGGGGACCCGGGGAAGGCTGCCGGTGCCTGTTGGGGACCCGGGGAAGGCTGCCGGTGCCTGTTGGGGTGATAGGGACCTTAGATTGTAAGCTCCTGAGTCCAGGAACCAATGTGACTGTACAGTATATGTAAAGGTACTATGAATATAAACCCTTCCGTATCCCCAGGAAATGTTAAAGTTGTACTGAAATTGGAGTTTTAGCTGTGAGCACAGGTTACAGGACTTTGTAGCAGAACTGTCGCCTCTCTGGTTTGAAATCAACATTAAGGCCTCATGTACGCTGCTGCTGTAGTTGGGCATTTTTTTCATCTGCTCCTGATCTCTCCTCTGTTATCTTATTAGTACATGTACACTGGGTCGTTTATAACTGTTTCTAGGCAGTTGCATTTAGAGTCAAATATATTTTTATTAAGTTTACAAAGTAATACAATGCCAAACAGTATATGGTAGTTCGTTCAATACATCAATAACATGGTAGAGGTCAGTCTGCCTGGTTAACAAACCATGAATATAAATCGGTACAACATAGAAATGTAGGTAAATGTTCGGCTTGATTTCTGGATAGTAAATTATAAAACATCCATGTTATGATACAACCAAAAATCATTAGTTTTAAGATCCTGCTACATGAATCATAAAAGGGAGGAGAAGAAGAGGATAGAGAGGAAAAGAGAGAGAGAGAGAGGAAGGAAAGGAGAGGGAATTGGGTAGGGATGGGGGGGGGGGGGGTCAAGGCAGATGAGCAGGCCCTGGAGCAGCACATTGGGGAGTCCAGGTAGAGTTTATTGAATTAGGTGACGTTAGCAAGGTTTCTAGGGCATCTGAGGTGGAATAGTCAATCCAAATTAGCTGTAGGGTTTTGAATTTATCAAAGGTATCATTGTCTAGGGCTATCATCTCCTCCATATGCATAATATTGTTGACCATAGAGACCCAAGAGGACAAAGGTGGTGTAGTAGTGGTTTTCCAGAAGAGGGGTATAAGTTGCCTAGTTGCTGAGAGAAAAAAAAATCGAAGTAGGGCTCATTTCTGCGGGGGTATGGAACCCGGTAGCATAGACAACAGTGCTACTTCGGGTGTGGGTACCGTAGGCCTATCGTAAAGGCTACTGTATATGGCAAAGACCTAGGACCATAGGGGCTGGATAGCATTGCAGTCCCACCATGTATATAACTTCCATCCGTTTCTCCACATCTCCAACAAGACGTAGGGGTGGATGGGAAAATTCGGTGGAGTGATTGAGGGTCCCTGTACCACCTAGCTAGAAGTTCTTCTCTTGTGTGTAGCAATAGATGGAGGATTTGTGCGTGAAGTGGAATGACTTTTGCCAGTCAACCAGTGAAAGATCCTTTCCCAGGTCCATGGCCCACCTCCTCGTGTAAGGTGGAAGCTGATCGTGGGTCAGTGAGTGTAATAATTTGTAAATGGTGGATAGTAAATGTTTAGGCGTTTCTGAGAGAGAGCACAGCTGCTCATAGTCAGTCAGGGGTCTATGTGTATGGGTGGAGGAAAACAGGTCAGAGCAAAAAGAGGATATACGTAGGGCTGTAAGCCAGTTACCGCGGTCTCCTGGTAGAGCGGGCGTGCCCTCAGTTGGGTGTATGAATGAGTTAGCTGTAGGCCAGGTGTCTCGTAGACATGAGCCCACTGAGTTGGAACCCATGCCTTGGGGGAGATCAAGGTGGTCAAAAAGTGAAGTAAGTGGTGAGGGGTCCGTGGATAGTAATGTTATTAGTCCCTTTTTGTACCACAGGTATAGTGCTGCAGTCGTTAATGGAGAGGCGTTAGATAGGATGGACAGTTTTTGACCATATCCCCAGAGCAGAGCCCGAAGGTCAGAAATGGAGAGATCTTGTTTTATGGCAGTGGATGCATTGGGGAATGGGCGAGGGAACCACTCGAGGATCCTAGAGAGGACGGCAGCCCTGTGGTACATTTCAAAGTCTGGGAGACCAACTCCGCCTCGTATTTTAGGGTATGTCAACAAAGTATGGCGGATGCGGGACATCCCTTGTTGCCAAACGAAACGTATGGACATAGATCTCAGAGAGGTAAAGAATTGCTTAGGGATAATTATAGGTATCGTCCGGAATACGTAAAGTAATTTGGGGATTGTGTCCATTTTAAGTGTGTTGATGCGACCAAACCAGGGAAGTGGCGTCTGGTTCCACAAATCCAATTCTTTCCGTATACGCGATAGAAGAGGGAGGTAGTTAAGAATGTAGAGATCTGATAAGTTGGATGGGATTATTATACCAAGGTAGGAAATGCCCTTTGATCCCCATTGAAATGGAAAGTTGGCTTGTATTTGTGTAAGGGTAGAGGGTGTTAAGGATATGTTGAGGGCTTCTGTCTTAGACATATTAAGCTTAAAGTTACTCAGATCTCCAAATCTACGAAACTCTTTCATTAAAGAGGGTAGTGACGTATGAGGTTGTTGAATGTAGACGAAGAGATCATCAGCATAAAGTGAAAGTTTATATGCAGATGATGGCGTTGGTATTCCCCTAATATTGCTATTCTGTCTAATAGCTGTCGCCAGGTGTTCCATCGTCAAAACGAAAAGTAGGGGGGGACAAAGGACATCCCTGCCTAGTTCCGATGGAGATTTGAAATGAGGTGGATGAGGAACCATTGACCAGAACAGAGGCTGTGGGATGAGAATAAAGCGCCATCACTTTGGATATATATGAGGGACCGAGTCCAATCTTTTCCAAAGAGAGGCGTATAAACTTCCAGTTGACCCGGTCAAATGCCTTCTCGGCGTCAAAAGAGAGGATACATGCCTTTAGGTCGTGTTTGCGAACGTAGGAAATAAGGTGGATCGTTTTTGTGGTATTGTCCCTGGCCTCTCTACCAGGGACAAAGCCCAGTTGGTCTCTATGTATGATAGCGGGTAGGAGGGGTGAAAGGCGATTGGCTAGGATCTTTGCAAAGAGTTTAACGTCTCTGTTAAGGAGAGAAATGGGCCTATAACTAGTACATTGAGAGGGGTCTTTCCCAGGTTTAGGTATGACTGAGATAGTGGCAGAAAGAAGGGATTTAGAGAGGGGGTGGTCATCATCTAGATAGTTGAACGCCGTAGTAAGAAGTGGGGCTAAGGAATGGGTGAATGATTTGTAAAATCTGGGTGAGAAGCCATTAGGTCCCGGGCATTTTCCAGGTTTCAATCCCTTATTAGCTAACAGAAAATCCGATGTCGTCAAGACTTTATCTAGGGCTGTGGAAGGGCCGTATCCGAAATGTAATTTTCCATGTCAGGGAGTCGTGTATCGTGTTTTGGAGGCTGTTGAGGTCGTGTGGGGAGATTGTACAGTTGAGAGTAATAGTGTTGAAAAGCATCCGCAATGCCCCTAGGAGTTCGAATCTTTTGTTGGCTAGTAGTGCAAATGTACGGTATGGGGCGTCGTGGAGGGCGAGGATGCAGGACCTTAGCTAGGTGTTGCCCTCACTTATTGGCCAGCATGTAATGACGATTTCGTCCTTTATCTCCAGCTGTAAGGGTTTTTGCATCTAAGATACGGAGCAATTCTCTGCGGGCATTGGAAAGATCTACGAAGGTGGTCAAGGTCTTTCGCATGTGCGATTTCTAAGGAATGGATAGAAGACAACAGTTTGGTGATATCAGCCGATCTAGCTTTCTTTAACCGAGCGCCATGTTGGATGAAAATTCCCCGTAACACACATTTCAGGGCTTCCCATTTGGTGAGTGGGTTGGTGTCGTCTGAGCGGTGATCTTGAACCAGGTTCCGGATCGCCTGCTCAATATCTGTCACACAAAGGGTATCTTTTTAATAAGTTGTCATTTAAGCGCCATGAAAATGTCCTGTGGGATTTGGGTGGATGAGCCAAGCTTAAGTGTGCGGGGGCGTGATCCGACCAGAGAATATTACCTAGGGACGCCTGTAAAGGAATATCAAGTAGGAATTGGGACACGAGAAAATAGTCAATAGGACTATAGGAGTTATGAGCAACTGAATAGCAGCTGTAGTCTCTCTCGAGTGGGTGTTGCACCCGCCAAACATCCACTAGTTGGGCAGAGTGCAAGAGTGATTTTATGTGTGTAAGGGTGGAGTGTGAGATAGAGGACTTACTGGAGGAGGTGTCCACTGCTGGTGAGGGGGTCACGTTGAGGTCTCCACCTAGAATAAAACCGGGACCCCCAAATGAGATTAATTTGTCTATGATCATAGAGAAAAAGCACCCTTGGTCCTGGTTTGGTCCATATACATTAGCAACTGTGAAAATAGAAGAGTTAGAATTTAGTTTAAGGAAAATAAAGCGACCTGCAGGGTCTATCAACGAGTCCAGAACTTCTGGATGAAAGGATTTTGGGCAGTTGCATTTAGAGGCTTTTTTGGAACCCAAAAAAAATGCGTTCGGAAGCTGTGTCTAGAGGCATTTCAAACGCCAAACGCGGTAACTCGTGTTTAGCCACGTTTCGTTTACAGGTGTTTTTCATTTTTGGCTATTTTGGGGGGGAAAAAAAAAGTTTTTTTCAAACGCTTCTAGACGCAAACGCGACTAAACGGGGCACCTAAACGTGGCGTAACGGCAGTTTTTAGATGCTGGTTTCTAGCTGTCAAGTTAAATCGTTCAGGAGAGGTTGAACGATGTCCCGTGTACAATGAAGCCTTAGATGCCAGATTATAGATCATAATGTGCCAACGCTTTTCAGGGCTTATAAGTGCAGTGCTTGCTATGGGAATCTTCAAAACGTGAGAACACGTTTAACACAAGTGCCACCGTTCTTTTTTGGAGGTACACTCCTCAAGAGTGTTGTGGGAGCGTGCCATGGCATTGTCCTTTTTCATCTCAACCCTAATGGGGGTCTTTAGCCCCCGAAACATGTTGGAGACCTTTTTTATATATTCACATTGGATAACTTTTTTTTTTTTTTTTTTTTTTTCTTGCCGTTGTCCCAGTGCAATCCATAAATGTTCATGGACTCTCTTAAGATGATTATCTGGTGCCTTTATGTTGACTTATGTTGGATTAATCCATTTTGAAGGCCATCGCCCTTTGCAAGGGCCACCACTTTGTGGTAGAGCTGCTGAGGACTAGTTATCAAACCCAACAAGCAACTCCTGTTTTGATGGGACCAAAATGTTCAAAGCCAGCACCCACATCCTTTAGGCTACATTTACCGAGTGTCACGGTTTTTTTTGTGGGGTGTTTGTATGCGTTTTTTGCACAGTGTTTTGAGCTTTGGTGGGGTTTTTATTTTGTTTATTTTTTTAGTAGCCAACAGTGAACTCATCAGTTTTCATCATCTGTTGCTATGTTTTTCAGCTTTTCATCCGCTTTTATTTTATTATTATTATTTTTTTTGGTGTGGGTTTAGGGGTTAAAGGTTAGGGGTTAATTTTAGGGTTAGGATTAAGGTTAGTGGTTAAGGTTTAGGGGTTAATGTAAGGGTTATATTTATTAATATTATTATTATCTTATTTATGCATTTTTTTTGTGTGTGTGTTTTTTGTATTTTTTGTACTTTTTTTTTTTTTTTTTTATTGTTGCATTTGAGCAGAAATCTGCTCAAATTCGCACATATCAAGCATTCTGTGCATTTCTATGGGAGAGAAAAAAATGCACCAATCTGCCTGATTCGAGCTACAAAAAATAGCTTGAGAAATTTTTTGAGCATCAGGTGAGATGTGAACCATCTCCATAGAGAATAATTGGATTTTTTTTTTCTTCTTCAGTGCTTCGTTGCAAATCACTGAGGTGTGAATGGGGCCTCATCTCTGGGGCCTCATCTCTGGGACCTCTCTGGTTTGGCCATAATAGATTTGGACACATCTGTCAGAATTGCAGGTGTGTGTCCAAGGCTCACTTATTCTGAGTTTTCAGTGTATGTAGAACCAGGATCTATTTCTGGGGCCCAATTTTTGCTATTATTTTTTTTTTTCAGGTGTTGGGTCCCATACAGAGTATTGTAGATGTTGGGGGGTGGTGTATGCACACACGTGCTTCCTAACCAGATCATTGATGGTCATGGACGGAGGCCTGGAGCCAATTGATTTTTCTCTTGACATTCCTTTTGTCTGTGTATGGATTAAAGGGCGAGGGTCGTAATGTCATCATAAAAAGTGAAATCCAGTGTCTGTGTGCGTCTTCATTAGGATTCAGGTCTCTCTCTCTTGTTCTGATTGATCTCCTCTGAATGGTTCGTGTTTAATGAGCTGGATTCTGTAGAGCCAATTGTGTAGAACGGTGGTGGGGCCGGTCGGAAGGCATAGTGGTGACATTGTGTACGGGGACGAGGCCCCTCTTGGTGAGGACTGCAAGAATGTATGGCTCTCACAGAACGAGGATTGTGCGGGAACAATGGCGGCTCTATTGACTGACCTTTCCCGGCCTGAGGAACAGTTGCTCTGCTACACTTTCATCTGGATGTCTGGCATACCAAGGCTCGCAACATGGAGGAGCCGCAATCATCTCAAGTGTGTTTATGTCGGCGGACGGAGAGATTTCCCCTCCCCGTATTAAACAAAAAATGTGAGGGGAAAATCTCAAGTCAGTCACACACTGGTAGAACTTTGTTCAAAAATGGGGGTAGGAAAGAAAATTGCATAATCTATGGGCTGCTTGACTCGGTTACAGTCGGAGAGGGAGCGAACCAACAGGACTTCATTTTTTTTGAGTGAAGGTTCGATTGAATAAATCTAATAAAGATCCATCCGAGGTTTATCCTGTGTTGAGCCCTGATGGAGGGGGGGAGGGGTGTATACAAGGATCAGGGCTGGGTCCCCCATAGCAGGATGAGGTGTGTGTGTATATAATGAAGGTCAGAGTTTGATCCCCATAGCGGGATGAGGTATATATGATGAGGGTCAGGGCTGGCCCCCATATTAGAATGAGGTGTGTATAATGGTGGTCAGGGTTGGGTCCCCATAGCAGGGTGGGGGGGGATTAGCTGAATATAGCAGGGTGGGGGGGTTAGGTGAATATGAGGGTCAGGGTTGGGTCCCCATAGCGGAAAGAGGTGTATATGAGGGTCAGGGTTGGATCCCGTTAGCGGGATGGAGTGTATACAATGAGGGTCAGGGTTGGGTCCCCATAGCGGTTTAATAATTCCAATAAAGATCCATCCAAGGTTTATCCTGTGCTGAGCCCTGATGAAGGGGGGGGGGGTGCTTATTCCCCCCCCCCCCCCAAACATATTGGCTGTTTTTTTTTGGCTGACCGATCTACCAATAAATTGATCGTGGACTCCTTCGGTTTTGGTCTGGCGCTCTCTCTGTATTTGTACGGTTTGAGATTCAGCTTCTCCAGGAAGAGGAATTCTCTAGAAGACCCCAGGGGATTCTCAGGTTTCAGGGCTGGAAGGTTTGGTGATCTGTCAGACGTTGTATCTGTTGATATTGTTCCGTCTCTCTGTTTCCAGACAGATCGGCTCCTCCGGGATTTCTTACTTCAATCCAATTATCGATGTACAAGCTCTATACACGAACAGGAGGTGTGCAGTGTCATCGTAGGGAGAGTGTATATAATGGGGGGATATGGAGGATGAGGGGTATATAACAAGGGTCAAGTGCCCATAGAAGGATCGGGTGGGGGGGTGAGGTGTATATAATGAGGGTCAGCGTTGGGTCCCCATAGCCGGATGGGGTGTATATAATGGTCAGGGCCGGGCCCCAGTAGCAGGATGGGGGGGGGGGGGGAGGTGTACAGTATATAATGAGCGATGGGGGGGTGAGGTGTATATAATGAAGGTTGGGGTTGGGTCCCTATAGCGGAATGAAGAGGGGGTGAGGTGTATACAAGGATCAGGGCTTGGTCCCCCATAGCAGGATGAGGTGTGTGTGTGTGTGTGTGTATATATATATATATATATATATATATATATATATATATATATATATATATATATATATATATATATATATATATATATATATATATATATATATATATATATGTATGTATATGTGTGTGTGTGTATAATGAATGTCAGAGTTTGATCCCCATAGCGGGATGAGGTATGTATGATGAGGGTCAGGGCCAGGCCCCATATTGGGATGAGGTGTATATAATGGTGGTCAGGGTTGGGTCCCCATAGCAGGGTGGGGTGTTAGGTGAATATGAGGGTCAGGGTTGGGTCCCCATAGCGGGAAGAGGTGTATATGAGGGTCACGGTTGGATCCCGATAGCGGGACGGGGTGTATACAATGAGGGTCAGGGTTGGGTCCCCAAAGCAGGATGTGGTGTATATAATTAAGGTCATGGCTGGATCCCCATAGCGGAATGGGGGGGGGGGGGGGGGTGAGGTGTATATGATGGTCAGGATTGGGTCCCCATAGCAGGATGGGGGGGGGGGGGGGGGGAGGTGTATATAATGACGGTCAGGGCTGGATCCCAATAGTGAGAAGAGGTGTAAATAATGAGGGTCAGGGTTGGGTCCCGATAGCGGGATAGGGTATATACAATGAAGGTCAGGGTTGGGTCCCCATAGCAGCATGGGGGGGGATGAGGTGTATATGATGATGGTCAGGGTTGGGTCCCCATGAGGGGATGAGGTGTATATATGAGGACCGTCAGGGTTGGGTCCTGATAGTGGGATGTGGGGTGAGGTGTGTGTATATGATGAGGGTCAGAGTTGGGTCCCGGTAGTGGGGTAGGGTGTATACAATGAGGGCCAGGGTTGGGTCCCCATGAGGGGATGAGGTATATGAGGATTGGGTCCGGATTGGGTCCCAGTAGTGGGATGGGGGGTGAGGTGTGTATATGATGAGGGTCAGAGTTGGGTCCCGGTAGTGAGGTAGGGTGTATACAATGAGGGCCAGGGTTGGGTCCCCATGAGGGGATGAGGTATATATGAGGACGGTCCGGATTGGGTCCCAGTAGTGGGATGGGGGGTGAGGTGTGTATATGATGAGGGTCAGAGTTGGGTCCTGGTAGTGAGGTAGGGTGTATACAATGAGGGCCAGGGTTGGGTCCCCATGAGGGGATGAGGTATATATGAGGACGGTCCGGATTGGGTCCCAGTAGTGGGATGGGGGGTGAGGTGTGTATATGATGAGGGTCAGAGTTGGGTCCCGGTAGTGAGGTAGGGTGTATACAATGAGGGCCAGGGTTGGGTCCCCATGAGGGGATGAGGTATATATGAGGACGGTCCGGATTGGGTCCCAGTAGTGGGATGGGGGGTGAGGTGTGTATATGATGAGGGTCAGAGTTGGGTCCTGGTAGTGAGGTAGGGTGTATACAATGAGGGCCAGGGTTGGGTCCCCATGAGGGGATGAGGTATATATGAGGACGGTCCGGATTGGGTCCCAGTAGTGGGATGGGGGGTGAGGTGTATATAATGGGGGGTCAGGGTTGGGTCCCCATAGCGGCATGGGGGGGGTGAGGTGTATATAAGGGTTCAGAGTTAGGTCCCGGTAGTGGGGTAGGGTGTATACAATGAGAGTCAGGGTTGGGTCCCCATGAGGGGATAAGGTATATACGAGGACAGTCAGGGTTGGGTCCCATAGTAGGATGGGGGGTGAGGTGTGTGTAAATAATGAGGGTCAGAGTTTGGTCCCGGTAGTGGGGTAGGGTGTATACAATGAGGGTCAGGTTGTGTCCCCATAGCGGCATGGGGGGATGAGGTATATATGATGACGGTCAGGGTTGGGTCCCGGTAGTGGGATGGGGGGGGGGTGAGATGTATATAAGGGAGGTGAGGGTTGGGTCCCCATAATGGCACGGGGGGGGGGGGGTGAGGAGTATATGAAGGTCAGGGTTGGGTCCCCATATCGGGATGGGGGGAATGTCAGACACTTGGGCGCGATGGTTGGGATTCATGAATTGCGTCCGTTGGGCGTTCGGCGTCGCGGTTCGCTCGTTCCATTATGCCGGTGACTTTGGTCTGATACAAATCTGTATAAAGGGCGAGGGATGACCGGCGTAGACATAACAGCCAGATCTGCGTCATCGGTCAGGCCACACACAGAAGGGATAGATCAGGTGTCTATCGGGAGGAGAGGGGTGCAGCCTTTGAAGCTCGGTCCTAGAACAGATTTAGCAGCCCCCCCCCCCCCTCCCCTCCCCCCATGCAGGGACATCAAAGCCCTGCCAGCGGATACAAGTCGCTCCAGTAGGGGAGGAAGTGCCCACATCCGAGTGTTTCCTTATCGCCGGCATAATGAACAATCGCAATGCTGATGAGCAGATCATTATTTTATCCCCTGCACTGCAACTGCAGATAACCCTTTCCGGTATCTCCCCCCCCCCGTATATATTGATGATGCATGCTGGTTCTGGAGAAGACCGTGACTTCAGTCTGACTTTTATCAGCACTTTAGGCGTGTTGGTGCGTGACTCGCTGTGCGTCTGCTGAATCGCTGCAGATGTATCATGTCGGGACTCACAAGGTCAACAATATTTTTACTTATCTGGTTTTAAGATATAGAAGTATATTTGCCATAGGAAGAATGACAGCAGAGACCTTCACACATGGACCGTGTCCCTGGATTGAGACAGATGTGGACTTTGGGGGGCACTTCAGGTTCTGGGGGCCCCTCGTACACAATTGGTTTACATTCTCAATGACAGTCACACATTTTTAAAATGCTTTACACTGCGTCATTCTGAGGTCACACAAGACGAACTTCAGAAGAGTAATTTTTTTTTAACCTTATATATTATATTTTATTTTATTTATTATTCTTTATTTTATATATTTGTTTATGTAGTTTTATATTGTATATGTATGTATTCTTTCTTCTGCCATGTTTGTTTGTTTTTCTTTCTTTTTTTTTTTTTTGGCCGTTTGGGTGCATTTATGTCTAACTGGGGGGGTTCTGCCTTAAGTTTCTGTTCAGTAGACAAAGGAAGCCCCACCCTAGACAGTTGTACCTGGAAGAAGTGCCCCCATTGGAAGATTTCTCCCCCGTTCTGTCTTTGGTGACAACATATTGGATTGCAGGCCTGGTGACTTTGTTCACCAGAATAAACAAAGTGAACCCCCCCCCCCCCCCCCCCATTCCTTTATTGGAGAACCTGAAATCAATACAAAATAACAGAGGTTCCAACCCACGCCATCCAAAACTAAAACAAAAAGTGACCCGCCCCCAGCCTGCGTGATTGGAGGATGGAGGAGCAGACGTTGATGGGGTCATCCCTGAATTCTGCTCACCTAGATGTATTGTGCAGGTAATAGAGCCCGGCCTGACTCCGCCCACTTTCAGTGCTGCTGTGCAGGGAATTATAGGAGTAAGGCGCTTACATTTGGTTCTATTACTCCGAGTGACCCCGATCACTAAAACGTCATATAGGCCTTTAACAGGTTTCATGTCCCTTTTAAAAAGTATTTTCGAGTCTTTCAAAATTATAAATATGTCATTAAAAAAATCCCTGATGATCCTGCCAGGGCCGTCATTGTTCAGGCACTTCCTGTTACAGGGTGATAACACGGTCTTGGTCTCCTAATAGATTTTGCACTCTCTGTCACTTCTGATGGAGAACGATGTGATCTAATGCTCCTTCACAGCCGAGGTCCGCTGTTATCACCCTCAGAATACCCGGCCTGAGCCCCATGTAGTGTGTGAAGACGCCGCAAAAAAAAGACTTTTTTTCTTTTATTATCTGCCTGGAGTTGGATATTTGTGTTCCTCTATAGTCATGACGTTTGTCACACAGGGGCGACCCGCGCCCCCCCCCCCCCTTCTGATGTCACCCTATTAAAAGGCCGGGAAGATATTTCCTGCATTGCTCATGTTCGTCTATTTGTGTTTTATTTTTTTTTTTTATTTTTTTTTTTTTTCCAAGGCCATTTCAGGAATTCCTTCCAATGCCAGTTTAAATACTAAACATTTTAAATCTTTGCATTCCTGGCCATTGACCCGGCTCTCTAAATCTTCTGTTTGCTTAAAAATGTGATTTCTCAATCGGTGCCGAGATAGAAAAAATTCCTGGGAATTAAAGGAGGACGCCGCCTGAGAGAAGAGAGCCGCACAACACCTCATTATTATCCTCATCGCCATTATTATCCCTATTATTATCATTATTATTATTATTATTATTCCATCACCATTCATATCCCCATTATTACTATTCTTCTTCTTATTATTATTATTATCCCCATTCTTATCCTCATCACCATTTATTATTATTATCACCATTCATATCCCCAATATTATTATTATTATTATTATTATTATTATTATTATTATTATTATCACCATTATTATTTTCCCCATTATTCTTCTTATTCTTATTCTCATCCCCATTATTATTCTCATCCCCATTATTATCACCATTATTACCAGTATTCTCATCACCATTATTATCACCATTATTATTCTCATCACCATTATTATCACCATTATTATTCTCATCACCATTATTCTTATCACCATTAATATCCCCATTATTATCATCCCCATTATTATTCTCATTGCCACTAATATCCCAATTATTATCGCAACCATTGTTATGAATGTCATCATTGTGAATATTTTTATTATCCTTATAGTTATTAATATTATTATCCCCATTATTATTTTTCATCATCAATATCATCGTCCCTAATATTGTTCATATTTAATAACCATATTAACATCAGCAATATCGTTGTTTTTAATAACAATGGTATTGGGGATAATGATATTTTATTTTTTATAATCCTTGTGATTATCATTATCCTTAATATAATTATCATTCATATTAATATCATATCTTTATCATTAATATACTGAAATCATCGATGTTCCTCTTATTATTATAATTATCCCTATTACCGTTGTCGTAAATATGAGTGTTATCAATATCCTTTAATATTGCTATGAATATTTTTATAATCCAGGTTATCCCTAATATCATTGTTCTCATCTATATTATGGTTAATATTATCTTTTAGTAACATTTTACCATTATTTTTGTTAATATAATTATCATTGGTATAATTCTTATTATCAACATCATTTATATTAATATCATTAGCAACATCATCATTAATATCCTTTTCAATATCATTATTATCCTTCTATTGGGCTCTGTGCAATTTGAAATCGGTCCTGTGACTTTTTCCTGAATCTTCTCCCATATCTGTGCAGTCATCTGGTGTGAGACTTCCTGTAATAAAGACCGCCCACTGCTGCCCTCTCTCCTTGTGCGGGGGGGACTGGTCTTGTCTCCACCCCCTCCTGTAATTTCCTGTAGTGGGTGGAGCCTGCTGGGCCCCTGTGAGCTCTGCTCTCTCTCCTTGTGCAGGGGCACTGGTCTTGTCTCCGCCCATCTTGTAGTTTTCTGCAGGCAGCCTGTAGTGGGTGGAGCCTGCTGGGCCCCTCCCACAGCTCTGCTCTCTGCACAGTGATGTCATTGCTACTTTTTATATGCTAAGGTTTGCTAAGACCCTTGATGCACACAAAGTGGATTTATATTTGAGGTTATTGAGGAATTACTTTAAATGTGTGTTGGTTGTTTTTTTGTTCTCAGAGATCAGCTTTAAGTCCCCTTTTACACTGAGGCGCTTTTCAGGAGTTTTAGCGCTAAAAATATCGCCTGTAAAGCGCCTCTTATGTCTCCCCAGTGTGAAATCCTGAGTGCTTTCACTCTGCGGCGGTGCGCTTGCGGGATGGGGAAAAAAAGTCCTGCAAGCAGCATCTTTGGGGCGGAGGAGGAGCGTTGTATACAGCGCTCCTCCACCGCCCCGCCCATTGAAATGAATGGGCGCCGCTTTCATGCACCTGAAAAGCGCTTCAGAAGCCCCGCAGCACGGGCGCTTTTAACCCTTTATTCGGCCGCTAGCGGTGGTTAAAAGGGCCCCGCTAGTGGCCGAAAAAGGAAGGTAAAGCGCCGCTAAAACTAGCAGCGCTTTACTGCTAACGGACCGGCCGCCCCAGTCTAAAAGTACCCTAAAAGTGACTCCTGTTTGGAGCAAAGACGTCTGGAAAGAGTGTTGGGAGAAATCTCGGGGCACATTGGCCAATCGGATCCTGACTTTTGTCATGCTATAGAAAGTTGCAGAATAAATCTGAGTCTGGTCGCTGCGAGCCATACAGGGGGCTCTGATTTGGGGGGTTTCTAAAGACCATAAATATAAAACAAATTCTCTGTGTCTACTCTATGCAATGATCTGCTGGTTAAAAAAAAAATAAAGTATGTCGGTGATGCTGGGGACATACCGGGGACACCCAGCCGCTTGTCTCCCGCACTGTACCCATCCCCCACAGCTCCGGAACATGGCCGATCCCATATTCAATCCTTCTTCTACAACTAATATTATGTTTGTTGGTTTCCTTGTTTATACTGTTTGTTGTATTTGTTGCTTTTAGATTCATTATTGATATTTTATTTTGTATTTAGAAATAATTAATATTAGAAATAATTGCAGGGAGGATACAGAAGGTAGAAGAGCTTACAATCTATTAGGATATAAGGGAGGATACAGAAGGTAGAAGAGCTTACACTCTATTAGGGGAAAAAGGGAGGATACAGAAGAGCTTACAATCTATTGGGGTATATGAGAGCATGCAGAGTTTAGAAGAGCTTACAATCTATTATGGTATAAGGGAGGATACAGAAGGTAGAAGAGCTTACAATCTATTATGGTATAAGGGAGGATACAGAAGGTAGAAGAGCTTACAATCTATTATGGTATAAGGGAGGATACAGAAGGTAGAAGAGCTTACAATCTATTATGGTATAAGGGAGGATACAGAAGGTAGAAGAGCTTACAATCTGTTATGATAAAAGTGAGGATACAGAAGCGCTTACAATCTATTGGGGTATAAGGGAAATACAGAAGAGCTTACAATCTATTGGGGTATATAAGGGAGGATACAGAAGGTAGAAGAGCTTACACTCTAAGAGGATATAACCCCTTCCCGCCGACCGAACGCATATATGCGTCCTCGGCTTTCCGGGGTTATACCGGGATGATGCCCGCAGCTGCAGGCATCATCCCGGTACCGTTGTTTTCAGCGGGCGATCGGCTACCCGAATATAACAACCGATGCGGCTAAAAGCCGCTCGGTTGTTATACCGGAGGAGCGGGAGGGGACATCCCCCCCCTCCCGCCACCTCCCGCCGCTGTTACCGGGCCTCCCGTGCGATCGGGAGGTCCGGTGTCCGGTCCGCTGCCTTCGGCGGCTGGGGGCGGACTGGAACGAAGCTGCGAGCGGCTTCGTTCCAGCCTTCTTCTTGTAAATGCGGAAGCGACGTCATGACGTCCCTTCCCGTTTACTCGGCTGCCAATGGCGCCGAATTTAAAAAAGTACACAGTATTCAGAATCGCTGTTTTCAGCGATCTGAATACTTTGAAGTGTAAAGGAGGGATGGGGGTCTTTTAGACCCCCGATCCCTCCATAAAGAGTACCGGTCACCACATATTACTGTCACAAGGGATGTTTACATTGCTTGTGACAGCAATAAAAGTAAAAAAAAAAAAAAAAAAAATTTAAACACAATTTATAAAGTACAAAAATAAATAAATTAAATAAAAAAAAAAAAAAAAATTTTTTAAAGTGCCCCTGTCCCCGCGAGCTCGCGCAGCGAAGAAAACGCATACGGAAGTCGCGCCCGCATATGTAAACGGTGTTCAAACCACACATGTGAGGTATCGCCGCGATCGTCAGAGCGAGAGCAATAATTCTAGCCCTAGACCTCCTCTGTAGCTCAAACCTGGTAACCGTAAAATTTTTTTAAAGCGTCGCCTATGGAAATTCAAAGGTACCGTAGTTCGTCGCCATTCCACGAGTGCGTGCAATTATAAAGGGTGACATGTTTGGTATCTATTTACTCGGCGTAACATCATCTTTCACATTATACAAAAAAATTGGGGTAACTTTACTGTTTGGATTTTTTAAAATTCATGAAAGTGTCACTTTTCCAAAAATTTGCGTTTAAAACACCGCTGCACAAATACCGTGTGATAAAAAATATTGCAACAATCGTCATTTTATTCTCTAGATTCTTTGCTAAAAAAATATATATAATGTTTGGGGGTTCTAAGTAATTTTCTAGCAAAAAATATGGATTTTAACTTGTAAACACCAAATTTCAAAAATAGGCTTAGTCATGAAAGGGATAAGTAAGGATACAGTTATAAAGAGCTTACAGTCTATTGGGTTATGAGGGAGGATTTGGAATGAAGAAGAGCTTACAGTCTGATAAGTGCAGATCTCGGTGTACGGCATTGATTAGTTTTGCCTCCTCGCACGGTTCTGAAGAGCTCATTGTTTTCTTCCTGCAGATATCCGACATCCAGAAGAACTTTCGTTGCTCCGGAAACCAAGAGATCCGACAAAGAAAAAAAAGAAAAAGATTGAGGAGCAGATGGAAGAGAACATTCTAGAACTAGAGGGACCCTTGCTGACACCGGGGTCCGGTCAGTGTCACCCCCAACCATTCCTCAATGAGAATTCTTCATATTGTTACTGAATGTATTGTACAACCAATGACACTTTGTAGCATTCAGTCCCCATTGGCCGGGAAGATCTGCTCCATTCACAAAGCTTTCTTGGGGGCCGTTCCACTCAGTCATGTGACTGCAATAATCAAACCTCATTGGACTCGGCTGAATATATTAGAATATAAGGATCTTTATCCTGGTGAGTGAGCTTTGTGAATTGAGCCGATGGGATATTTATAGTCTCCAGTCCTGATCAGAGGAAACCATATTATTCCATTCATTATTTCTGAAATAAAGAGAATGTCTGTCTAACCAAAAGAGGGAAAAAACAATGTGCAGCACACCTACGTACCCCGCGCCCATTGCTCACCCCGCACCCATTGCTGCACCCCCCCGCCCACACCCATCACTGCTCCCCGCGCCCATCGCTGCACCCCCCCCGCCCACACCCATCACTGCTCCCCGCGCCCATCGCTGCACCCCCCACGCACACACCCATCACTGCTCCCCGCGCCCATCGCTGCATCCCCCACGCACACACCCATCACTGCTCCCCGCGCCCATCGCTGCACCCCCCACACACCCATCACTGCTCCCCGCGCCCATCGCTGCACCCCCCACGCACACACCCATCACTGCTCCCCGCGCCCATCGCTGCATCCCCCACGCACACACCCATCACTGCTCCCCGCGCCCATCGCTGCACCCCCCACGCACACACCCATCACTGCTCCCCGCGCCCATCGCTGCACCCCCCACGCACACACCCATCACTGCTCCCCGCGCCCATCGCTGCACCCCCCACGCACACACCCATCACTGCTCCCCGCGCCCATCGCTGCACCCCCCACGCACACACCCATCACTGCTCCCCGCGCCCATCGCTGCACCCCCCACGCACACACCCATCACTGCTCCCCGCGCCCATCGCTGCACCCCCCACGCACACACCCATCACTGCTCCCCGCGCCCATCGCTGCATCCCCCACGCACACACCCATCACTGCTCCCCGCGCCCATCGCTGCACCCCCCACGCACACACCCATCACTGCTCCCCGCGCCCATCGCTGCACCCCCCACGCACACACCCATCACTGCTCCCCGCGCCCATCGCTGCACCCCCCACACACCCATCACTGCTCCCCGCGCCCATCGCTGCACCCCCCACACACCCATCACTGCTCCCCGCGCCCATTGCTGCACCCCCCACGCACACACCCATCACTGCTCCCCGCGCCCATCGCTGCACCCCCCACGCACACACCCATCACTGCTCCCCGCGCCCATCGCTGCACCCCCCACACACCCATCACTGCTCCCCGCGCCCATCGCTGCACCCCCCACACACCCATCACTGCTCCCCGCGCCCATCGCTGCACCCCCCACACACCCATCACTGCTCCCCGCGCCCATTGCTGCACCCCCCACGCACACACCCATCACTGCTCCCCGCGCCCATCGCTGCACCCCCCACGCACACACCCATCACTGCTCCCCGCGCCCATCGCTGCACCCCCCACACACCCATCACTGCTCCCCGCGCCCATCGCTGCACCCCCCACACACCCATCACTGCTCCCCGCGCCCATTGCTGCACCCCCCACGCACACACCCATCACTGCTCCCCGCGCCCATCGCTGCACCCCCCCGCCCACACCCATCACTGCTCCCCGCGCCCATCGCTGCACCCCCCACACACCCATCACTGCTCCCCGCGCCCATTGCTGCACCCCCCACGCACACGCCCATCACTGCTCTCCACGCCCATCGCTCTTCCCGCGCCCATCTCCACGCCCGTCGCTCTTCCTGCACCTATCGCTCTTCCCGCACCTATCGCTCTTCCCGCACCCATCTCCACGCCCGTCGCTCTTCATGCGCCCACCACTCTTCCCGCACCCATCCCCATGCTCGTCGCTCTTCCCGCACCTGTCACTCTTCCCGCGCCTATCTCCACGCCCGTCACTCTTCACGCACCCATCTCCACGCCCGTCTCTCTTCCCGCGCCCACTGCTCTTCCCGCGCCCATCTCCACGCCCGTCGCTCTTCCTGCACCCATCTCCATGCCCGTCGCTCTTCCCGCAGCCATCTCTCACCCTGTGCCCATCTCCGTGCCCATCGCTGCTCAACCCCCCGCCCATCCCCTATGTTTTGTATCTTAAAAAAAGTTCCGAAAAATACCAGGGGATCTGCCAGAAATCCAGTGCGCACCCAACTTTACAGTCGATAAGGGGAGAACCGGGCCGGGCAGCCGTTACTGCTTGGGTTTTTCATGCAGCAAAGTTTGTGCTGTCAACTTAAACAGGAAGTCAGAAGCTCACTGGAGTTCTGTCAGGATCAGCCGGTATTTTTATGTACTTGCAGCATTTTTGTAAAGATACAACATTGGAAAAGGCGCAATTACTAAAATGTGTTTTTTACTTTTTTTATTTTTTTTTTACCCAGACATATACTTTGCATACACAGAACCAGAACGATTTTATTTGGGTGTTTTTGTGTTTTATTTTAGTACATTCTAATCTTTGTTGCGTGGTAAATTATTCATACTGATGTCTCGGGGTAGATCCATGGCAGCGGATATAAAACAAGTATGCAGCCAGTGAAGTCCGGGCTCCAGACCTGCGTACTTGTTCTGGATCGGCGATTCTCTTAGCGGTGAAGTGTAGAACACTCAAGCACTTGCAGTGTGTATAAAACATAATCCTGGCAGCTTAGTCCGGCCATAGACTATGCAAATTTCTTTCCTGCAACCACGGGATGTAGGAAAGATTTGCACGATTCCCCCATTCCCCCCAACACAGATACTGCTGAGATATTGCCTGCTTCAGGTGGGGGGAGGGGAGCGAGGGAGAGGAGAGTAGGGGGGGGGGGGGCGATGCCCCAGCCGGAGGGAGACGGTGATCGTTGCTAGCGGCTATAGCAGCTGCTAGCAATAATCGCAAGCAAATCTGGAAAGCTGGTTGTACAGAAGTTGATCGTTCAGCCTGCCCACACACGGATTGAATGGTCTATGGCCGGCCTTACCCTCTGATTAATTGCATTGAGAAAGTTACCTTTTTCTCCGCAGAGTGTTTCTCTCTTTTCACCTGTTGAATGCTCCGTGGTGACAACGCTCTTGTAGTTTGTGCTCCTGCAGGGCGGCGTTGTCCCTCCTGGGGCCGGCAGACTCTTCTGGTTGGCTGTACATTGGCCAACCCAAGTCGCCGCTTCCAGGTTCTATACCGCCCACCACTATGAGGTATAATGTGGGCGGAGCCAAGAACTGTAGAGCCGCGCACAGCCGTTCACCATCACTGTCTATATTAAAGATATTTTTTTTTTTTTTTATTGCGCCGCCTTAGAGTATATTATTATAGTTACCACTTTAAATCTGGGCCAATTCTGGCACTTTGCGCCTACGTGTAAAAATCATCTTTTTCTTAAAAAAAAAAAAATTACACAGAACCCCCAAACATTTTTATATATATTTTTTTTAGCAGAGACCCTAGGGAATAAAATGGCGGTTGTTGCAACTTTTTATGTCACATGGTACTCGCGCAGCGTTTTTTTTTTTTTTTTTTTTTTTTTCCAAACGCGTTTCATGAATAAAAAAAAAAAACAGTAAAGCTGGCTACATTTATTTGTATAATGTGAAAGTTGATGTTACGCAGAGTAAATGGATAACTAATACGTCCAGCTCCCTCTTCTCCCTCTGCCCCAAAGCACCCACCCCCCATGTTAAGGGCATGTGGCCTGGTATGGTGCCCCCCCCCCTTTCCGGGACCTGCAGGGCTGCATACTGGGATAAGGATCTGGTATGGCTTGCAGGGGGCCCCCACGCCAATTTTTTTTTTTTTGGGGCTCTAATAGGGAACAATTGATTTTGAATAGAGACAGAGAAACGCTGTTAAAAGCTAGCGCCGCTAAATGCGCATTAAGGCCAATCCAAAAAGCAACTAAAAGCACATTGTTTTTTTTTTTTGTTTTTTTTTTGGTTTTTTTTTTTTCTAATGCCCTGTGTGTGCATGAGGCCTAATAAACATACCCTGGATTGTGGAAGTTGAGGGGCTCCATCGTTGTGTATGAGGAGGCTCATGACCATTGGAGCCTGCTTCCTTCTATTGGTGGCAGCGGTTGGGTATCAGCTTGTAGCGGACTAGTTGGGACAGTCTCAAAGCTGAAGATTTGTGGATTGGAGTTTTAGAGACGGCCATAACAGACTCACCCCGATTATCCCCATGACCTTCCCCCCATAGATCGGGATTGGTGTATTTTTGTGATAAAAGCAAAGCAAAATGCCATTGAGAAACGCAAACCCCCCCCCCCCAAACCGCTTATCCAATGATGTTCCATTTTCTGTTGACCAAGAATTCTGGGTTGTCGGCATTGACCAATCAGATTTAAGCTGTAGTTTTCTGGTTCATGCTTGTAAATGATTGGTGGCTACAAGGCAACATAGACTAGTTCTACCTAAAGGGAAGCCACATGCTGACTGCCATTGCTGACCACATGAAAATGTAGTTGTCTATGGCTTTGTGTTTGAGTAGTGAGTTTGCAGCCTGAGAAGTCGAAGTGACGCCGGGATCCCTTACCTGTGCGGTTGTCCCAGGTCAATGACTGAAAGCCGAAGTCTGGCCAGGGAATCCCCCCCCCTCCAATAAATATTAACCCCCCAACCCTAGCTAACCACCCCTATAATTAAGAAAAAAATGAAATGCCCTTTATACTTACCTGAATCTGTGATCACTTGGTACACCCGGAACCGGGTCTTCTCTCTTCTAAACTGTAGAATGGGAGGAGCCTTCTTCTGGCACCCACATCACTACAACGTGCCTTAGAAACGTCCCATTGGGCCTATCAATAGGGTTCTCCCAAGCCCCTAAAAAGTGTAGCAGCATGATGAGCTCACAATTTAGGGGTGACACCAAGGTCCTTCGACAGCGGGTTCCGACTGCAGCGTTGGATCACCAATGTTCTCTCTTGGGAGGGACACTGGAGAATCACACCGGACACAGGTAAGTTAACAGAGGCTTAGAAAGGTCTCTAAAAAATAAAAAAGTTAGTGGATTAGTGAGAGAGGGATGGTTATCAGGGTTGGGTTTTTTCCAAGTTTGGTCAAATGTCTCTCTCAAGTTTGGTCAAATGGGCTTTAAAGACACCAGTTGAGCATGACAGCCAGCCAATGACCATTTACTAATTCAGATGGTACTCTGCATTTTTCCGGCACAGGTATCCTGTATAAGAATTGGATGTCTCCAAGTAATTGTTGCCTTCAGGATTTTTTTTCTTTCCAGTTCTCATCCTCCACCCCCCTTCACTTCTCTTCTCTGGCTCTCTCATTTCCTCTCTTTTTTTTCCCCTCCTTTCTTTAGGCTCTGATGTTCTTTACATTGGTCCTGTTAAAGGTGAGTCTGGCTGCCTGCTGGGCCTTGTGTCTCTGTTCTGTTTTCACTCCTCGTTTTCCTTCCTTTTTGTGCATCTGACGTGTGCCTAAAGCATGCAAGAAAATCTGCGTTCTGGTCGGGGTCCTGCACGCGGCCTTAAACCTTTATTTTCTCTTTTTCTCTGTATTAGGAAGTATATACTCGAGTCCCGGGCTATACAGCAAGACCATGACTCCCACCTACGACTCCCGGGACGGCAGCCCCCTCTCCCCCACCTCGGCATGGTTTGGTGACAGCGCCCTGTCTGAGGGCAATCCGGGGATCTTAGCCGTCAGCCAACCAATCGCCTCTCCCGATATTCTCGCCAAATTATACAAGCCTCAGACCCTTCTCGACAAAGCCAAGATAAACCAAGGGTGAGTCGCTTTCTGCTGTCTGAACGGGCAAAGCACAGGTTAATGTTGAAGCTGTATTCCGGAAAAAACACTGTTTGCGGTTATGTTTTCCCCACAAATCACTAAAGACATTTTTTTAAAAATTGGAATCGGCTGTTTTGACTGGGCAAGGGAGGGGCAACACCAAAAGCCAATCAGGAGTGCTAAATGTACATGGACAAGAAACATGCTGATAGGATAACAGAGCAGAGCGAGGGGCTCATCAGTCTGCTTCTCTTCCTTCAATGTCTAGTCCAGTAGTCTCCAAACTGGCTGGGGGCCGGATGCGGCCCTTTGCTTTCTTTTATCTGGCCCATGGGGCACTGTTCAATCTATTCAATCCACTGACACCCAACGATGGGGCATAATTCCTCCCACTGACTCCACAAAGGGGCACAATGCCTTCCACTCACACCAACGATGGGGCACAATTCCTGCCAAGGACAGCAACAATGGAGAACTATTCCTCACAACACCAATAATGGGACACTTTTTTCCTCTCAATGGCACCAATGATGGGGCACAATTTCTCCCAATGTCACCAAGGAATGGGGTACAATTCCTCCCAATGTCACCAAGGAATGGGGCACGATTCCTCCCAGTGTCCCCAAGGAATGGGGCACGATTCCTCCCAATGTCACCAAGGAATGGGGCACGATTCCTCCCAGTGTCCCCAAGGAATGGGGCACGATTCCTCCCAATGTCCCCAAGGAATGGGGCACGATTCCTCCCAATGTCCCCAAGGAATGGGGCACGATTCCTCCCAGTGTCCCCAAGGAATGGGGCACGATTCCTCCCAGTGTCCCCAAGGAATGGGGCACGATTCCTCCCAGTGTCCCCAAGGAATGGGGCACGATTCCTCCCAGTGTCCCCAAGGAATGGGGCACGATTCCTCCCAGTGTCCCCAAGGAATGGGGCACGATTCCTCCCAGTGTCCCCAAGGAATGGGGCACGATTCCTCCCAGTGTCCCCAAGGAATGGGGCACGATTCCTCCCAGTGTCCCCAAGGAATGGGGCACGATTCCTCCAAATGACACCAGCGATGGGGCATTGTTTGCTCTGTTATGCCAGGGCATTTTCTACTCCCACTGACCACAATCCGGCCCGAATAAAGTCTGAAGGACAGTAAACTGGCCCTTTTTTTAGAAAGTTTGGAGAACCCTGG
The DNA here is from genome assembly GCF_042186555.1 of Aquarana catesbeiana. Classification (NCBI taxonomy): domain Eukaryota; kingdom Metazoa; phylum Chordata; class Amphibia; order Anura; family Ranidae; genus Aquarana; species Aquarana catesbeiana. The sequence goes on from NC_133336.1 coordinate 3,729,336, forward strand.
TCTAGTCAGACTGTGGGCAGAGAGGCGACCAAGCTCTATTGCTTAAATGCAGCAGAAGACATTTGGGTCTGGATGTACAGAAGGACAATGGCAGGTAAAACTGCTCCTTCCTATGTATTTCATCTGTGTAGCAGGTCGCCCGTAATTCAGCTTTACGATAAATGCTTCAAATAGAACTCCAGTCTGTTGACCGCACTCTGCTCTCCCTTTTTAACATGTTGCAGGTGGTTGGATTCCTCCCGATCGCTCATGGAACAAGATGTGAAGGACAACGAAGCCTTGCTACTCCGATTTAAATACTACAGCTTCTTTGACTTGAATCCCAAGGTAATTCAATGCTTTCATTTCCTCCCGGTGAGCTCCACCGACTTGCAGACATATGTGAAGCAGAAGGGTAGTTCAAGGGTCAAACAGGTTAATGCAGAACTGCTGTGGATCTCCTGTATACTGGACATCTGTAGAAAGATCAAAACCGGGTCAGATAGGACCTTTTGTAAATATTCAGAAAGACATCGGGGGATTAACAACCAACCTTTTTTTCTTTTGCTTGATTTTTGGACCACATATTTGTAAGTGGTTAGCAAATCCCCAGCCTAACCTCTCTTGCTCCATCAGCCACCTAAAAGTAAGTAACCTAAGGAGCTGCGCTCAACAAACCATATATCTAAAACAAAAAATGAAAGTGCCACATGAAACCAAAAAGTGCAAATGGATGAATAAAGCGACAAAAAGTCTGAAAAATGCAATTCTTTTTATTTAAATGATGTATGACATCTGATAAACAGTCCTGAAAAGTCCTCCAAAAGGAAAAGCAAGTGAATGATTGTAACAAAACTATACGGTGATTGTCTCCTGTGACTTTATAGGAGGACAATGTGAATCCACATTACCAGCCGCACAAGCTTTAGAGCCCAGCCAGGGCCTTTGATCCTCCCTGCGCCTCCGCTGGCCGATCAGGCCAGGTACTCCTAGAGACTGTAGGTGTTATCCTCGATCAGCAGCCAAACATTCCATCCCACTCGATGTAGGTACATTCACATAGTCCTATAAGGTCACAGGGGACAGTCACCATATTGTGATGTTACATTCACTTACTTTTCCTTTTGGAGGACTTTTCAGGACTGTTAATTTATCAGATGTCATACGTCATTTAATTTAAAAAAAATTAAATCTTTCTGACTTTTTGTGACTTTATTCATCCACTTGCACTTTTTGGTTTCATTTGCCGTTTTCATTTTTTATTTTAGATATATGGTTTGTGAGCGCAGCTCCTTATGTTACTTATTGTATTTGTGTGTATTTCACTTTGAATTGCAGCTTTTGTGATAGGTTAACAGCACAGTTTTTTTTCTTTCTATCATTGGCCACCTACATGCCCCCTTCTTCCACTGCACACGTAGAAAGGGCGTAATACCCCCATCCTGCTATAACTAGAGGATTGTGCAGATATATACATCATACATATCCAAGAGTCTGTAGACTCCTGACCACCACATTCGTATGTTTAGTAATGGTGAGTTGGTTCCCCCCATCACGACCATTAATGGGGCGTTGGTTCCCCCCATCATGACCATTAATGGGGCGTTGGTTCCCCCCATCATGACCATTAATGGGGCGTTGGTTCCCCCCATCATGACCATTAATGGGGCGTTGGTTCCCCCCATCATGGCCATTAATGGGGAGTTGGTTCCCCCCCATCACGGCCATTAATGGGGAGTTGGTTCCCCCCCATCACGGCCATTAATGGGGAGTTGGTTCCCCCCCATCACGGCCATTAATGGGGCGTTGGTTCCCCCCATCACGGCCATTAATGGGGCGTTGGTTCCCCCCATCACGACCATTAATGGGGAGTTGGTTCCCCCCCATCACGGCCATTAATGGGGAGTTGGTTTCCCCCCCATCACGGCCATTAATGGGGAGTTGGTTCCCCCCCCATCACGGCCATTAATGGGGAGTTGGTTCCCCCCCCATCACGGCCATTAATGGGGAGTTGGTTCCCCCCCCATCACGGCCATTAATGGGGAGTTGGTTCCCCCCCCATCACGGCCATTAATGGGGAGTTGGTTCCCCCCCCATCACGGCCATTAATGGGGAGTTGGTTCCCCCCCCATCACGGCCATTAATGGGGAGTTGGTTCCCCCCCCATCACGGCCATTAATGGGGAGTTGGTTCCCCCCCCATCACGGCCATTAATGGGGAGTTGGTTCCCCCCCCATCACGGCCATTAATGGGGAGTTGGTTCCCCCCCATCACGGCCATTAATGGGGAGTTGGTTCCCCCCCATCACGGCCAGCACACTCAGTCAGTCATAGTAGAACACAAAAGGGTCTTCACCAAACTGTTTCCACAAGGTTGGAGGAACACAATTGTCTACAATGTCTTTGTATAAGGGAGTATTACCCGGACCCTTTCCCTGGAGAGACCTGAACTCGTCAGGAGGGGGTTGACATACTTTTGCCCACATAGTGTCAGTCTGTGGATATAACTTAGGAATGTGAAGTTTTTCACCAGCTGGGTTTCAGTTGTGCAATCTATCTGTAGTCAGCAGTAAAAACTGTGTGACAGACGACCTCTAACACAGCAGATGTTCCCAGAGGTGGAGTAAACAGATTTCTACCGTCTGGTCAAACTATCCTTACCAGCTGTCTGGAAAACCAGTGCCGTCCATACACGTGACGGCCGTCATTTCATTGAATGGGAAGTTCCATCAATAAAATATTGTTTTTTCCTAGCTGGGCCGTCTTTAATGATTGGACCCTGGGCAAACATTTTTCTTGGGCGCTCCCGACTCCACTCATCAATTCCTCCCAATGTCACCAAGGAATGGGGCACAATTTGTCCCACTGTCCCAAAGGATGGGGCAATGACACCAATGGTGGGGCCCTATTCCTCACAATGACACCAACGATGGGGCATTGTCTTCTCTATTATGTCGGGGCATTTTCTACTCCCACTGACCACAATCCGGCCCGAATAAAGTCTGAAGGACAGCAAACTGGCCCTTTCTTTTGAAAGTTTGGAGACCCCTCGTCTAGTCTATTTGCGGGCTCAAGGGGAAGCTGCATTGGGCCCCACAACAATGACTGGGCCTGGGGCAGCTGCCCCTTTTGCCCTGTGTTAAAGAGGGCCCTGGTTTCCTAGTGATGTCATCACCGGATCTCTGCACTCTCCTGTGCAATGCAGGCAGATCATGGCTGGTGGGAGGGGCCTGTACATAGCTTCCTGAAAACATCCCAGCACCCGGCCCCTGTATTCCTCTCAAGAGCCCTGTTGCAAGCAATGGGCTGGCTTTTGGGAGGAGTTTTGATGGGTGGGTGTTTCATACAGACGATCCCAGGTAATGCCTGCATGTGATGCTGATTCCCCCCCCACCACCCCACCCCACCCCATGATTACAAGAACTGAAATCCAATGAGCGGAAGTGGGGAGGCCAGAGACAGGCTGGGGGGGGGTGGGCTAGATGACGCCGGGCTTCCTCCAGCCAGGAAATGAGGGCGGGGCTCTATTTGACTTGCTGCAGCTTCTAATGCACATTGTGAGAAGCTCACAGTGTGCAGTGAAATCAGAGGAAGACCTCTCAGTCCAGGAGAGGAGCCAGTACAGCTGTGCAAGACTGAAGGTGGGGGGGGCGGAGGTTGGATGTGCAGGCTGGGTGGGGCTCCCTTTGCAATGTGACCACGCCCCCCCCCCTCCTTGTGACCTCACAGTGTAAGTTTTTTGTTTGCTGGGTCACGTAGACAGGAAGACGCTGTAATGACTTCCAGATGTCTGTATTGCTGTCTTGCAGTATGACGCCATCAGAATCAATCAGCTCTATGAACAAGCCAAATGGTCCATTCTGCTGGAGGAGATCGAATGTACGGAGGAGGAGATGATGATGTTCGCAGCTCTGCAGGTAAGGCAAAGCTCCGGGGCCGGGATATGTGAATAATGTCATACGTGACAATCGACACGTCACAGGAGAAGACACTTAAAGGCTGAATTGTGTGAGATGAACTCTTCTTGTTCTTTATATACAGTATTACAATAAAGGTACGTCTGCCCTCCTACACACACAGGACTGTTCATTATACAATCCCAGCATTACACCCCTCCCTGTCCAGACCACTTGTCAAGTATCAATTCTCAACCAATAACCAAACCACAAATAATAACTCAAATCATCAAGAGTAACAACCGAAGAACTTGTATGCAACAATTCAACACAACCGTGCCTTGAAAAAGTATTCATACCCCTTGAAAGTTCCCATATTTTCTCATGTTACAACCAAAAACATAAATGTATTTTATTGGGATTTTATGTGATAGACCAACACAAAGTGTCACATAATTGTGAAGTGGAAGGAAAATGATAAATGATACAAATATGTGAAAAGTGTGTGGGGGGGGGGGCAATTGTATGGCGCCCCCTGGAGTCAATACTTTGTAGAACCCCCTTTCTCTACAAGTCTTTTTGGGGATGTCTCTACCAGCTTTGCACATCTAGAGAGGACATTTCTGCCCATTCTTCTTTGTAAAATATCTCAAGCTCTGTCAGATTGGATGGAGAGCGTCTGTGAACAGCAATTTTCAAGTCTTGCCACAGATTCTCAATGTGATTTAGGTCTGGACTGTGACTGGGCCATTCTAACACATGAATATGCTTTGATCTAAACCATTCCATTGTAGCTCTGGCTGGATGTTTCGGGTCGTTGTCCTGCTGGAAGGTGAACCTCCATCCCGGTCTCAAGTCTTTTGTAGACTCTAACAGGTTTTCTTCTAAGATTGTCCTGTATTTGTCTCCATCCATCTTCCCATCAACTCTGACCAGCTTCCCTGTCCCTGCTGAAGAAAAGCATCCCCACCACATGATGCTGCCACCACCATGTTTCACGGTGGGGATGGTGTGTTCAGGGGGATGTGCAGTGTTAGTTTCCCCCATACACATAGCGTTTTACTTTTAGGCCATAAAGTTGAATTTTGGTCTCCTCTGACCAGATCACCTTCTTCCACATGTTTGCTGTGTCCTCCACATGGCTTCTCACAAACTACAAACAGGACTTCTTATGACTTTCTTTCACCAATGTCTTTCTTCTTGTCACTCTTCCATAAAGGGCAGATTTGTGGAGAACACGACTAATAGTTGTCCTGTGGACAGATTCTCCCACCTGAGCTGTGGATCTCTGCAGCTCCTCCAGAGTTACCATGGACCTCTTGGCTCTTCTCTGATGAATGTTCTCCTTGCCCGGCCGGTCAGTTTAGGTGGACGGCCATGTCTTGGTAGGTTTGCAGTTGTGCCATACTCTTTCCATTTTCCGATGATGGATTGAACAGAGCTCCGTGAGATGTTCAAAGCTTGGGAGATTTTTTTTATAACCTAACCCTGCTTTATACTTCTCCACAACTTTATCCCCAACCTGTCTGGTGTGTTCCTTGGCCTTCATGATGCTGTTTGTTCACTGAGGTTCTCTAACAAACCTCTGAGGGCTTCACGGAACAGCTGTATTTATACTGAGATTAAATCACACACAGGTGGATTCTATTTACTAATTAGGTGACTTCTGAAGGCAATTGGTTCCACTAGATTTTAGTTAGGGGTATCAGAGTAAAGGGGGCTGAATACAAATGCCCCCCCACCACCACCACACTTTTCACATATTTATTTGTATCATTTATCATTTTCCTTCCACTTCACAATTATGTGACACTTTGTGTTGGTCTATCACATAAAATCCCAATAAAATACATTTACATTTTTGGTTGTAACAAAATGTGGGAAATGTCAAGGGGTATGAATACTTTTTCAAGGCACTGTATAGCTTGCATATGCAAAACTTGAAATATTCATAAATCAATAATCCTGATTGATGTGCCCCCCAGTGATGTGATTGGAAACTTTGAAAGTGTTCAGCACACTCCATGCAAATCAAGTGCTCTCCAAATAGTGTTTTCCAGTTCTTTTGCTCCGCCCCCCCCCCCCCCCCCCCCAATACGCTCCAGCGGACTTTTAGACCCAAATGGGTCTAAATGCGCTTGTGTTTTAGTTCCAGGATCTGGGAATCTGAAGAGCCACCTCCCTTATGGGGGGTCTTTCTCTACATTCGTTAGCTCAGGGATAAAAAGGAATCGTCATGCTACCCGATTAATAAAATATTCCATGTTTGATCGAAGGTATAAAATATTCCACTCACATATTTCGGTGCCCCAACTGGCACCCAGCAGATTTCAGCGGTGTTCAGTGTTCAGTAGATGAATTTTGCGTTCCACCAACCGCAACTTTTGTCCACATAAATGATTTCAATAGCTACGTAACCCCGCCCTAAACGCGTTTCGCCATCAGTAAGCTGGGAAACCTATACAATCAGGTTCCTTTATAGACCGTCCTACACTCAGGGCCAACCTTAATTAACACTTCCGTCACCAATGCACAATATACTATTTGGGGGAATTAATATGTTTCTATATTGATACTTTCCAGCAGTGTACTGAAATTAGAGGGGTTTTTGAAGCCGGATGATGAGTGGTCTTCTCCTTCTGTATGCGGAGTGCCATTGGAAGAGTTGTCAGGGATAGATGATGGGGGCGATCCACGCCCTGTACCATTCTGGATTTGCTGACATTTTCTTTTGATTTGCTGTCGTCAGACGTTTTTTGGGGTGGGGTGGTGGAGAAGGGGTCTGTAGGTAGTGTTTAGACTTGTGATTGGTTCACAGTGATCACAAGGTCATTTTTAATAACCTTCAATTACAATATGATTTGTGTAGATGCAGCTGTATATGGTGTGTTTTTTTTTTTGCTATATTTTTTCCATGAAAGTGGAATTATCCTTTTTAAAGATGTTTTTAAAATAGTTGACACGTCGATCTCAAAAGACCGAATCTGATGTTAAAGTGGAACTCCATCCAAAAGAGGGAGAATGTAGTAAAACGTGAACGTGATCTGCTGCGATTCTTTTCCGGTGGAGTTGGGCGAACGGTTCGACCTGAGCGACAGTTTGTCCCGGACATCGCCTGTTCGGCCAACACCAGGATTTGCGGGTGGGCTCGGCGGGATGTTCGCTTGCCGAACGCCCCACAATGCACTGCGTGCTGCACGGTGAATTCTACGCCTTGATTGGGAAAAGCTTCCCCCAATCAGGGCACAGTGGATAGCTGGTTGTTAAGGAGTGGGGGAGGAAGCCCGCCGCTGCGTCCTTAACAACGGGTGACTCGTTGTCTGTCAACGGGCTTTCCCACTGACAACTGAATTAGAAAAAAAAAACAAACACTGCCAGCAATAGAAAAAAGTAAAAAAAAAAAAAAAAAAAAAAAAAGGGGACAAGGTTCTTTGGGGTGGGCATGTGGCCTGTTATAGTTCAGGAGGAGGGGGGGGACACCCCCCCCAATTCCTGACCTGCGGCTGCATGTTTGGACCAGGGTTTGGTATGGATTTTGGGGGGGGATGGGGGATGCCAATTTTGTTTGTTTTTAAAATTTCATTTAAATGTGTGGTTTTTTTTTTTTTTGTTTTTTTTTTCCCCTTTAAAAATATCAGTTTTGCTGCAGCAGGTTCTATACATGGTACAGATGTGCCACTTTACAGGCAGACTAAGGGGGGACCCCCCAGGCACTATATTTAAAGGACTTTTACATTTTTATTGTTACACTTTAAGCATCAATAAAATCACTGCTCCTGTAAAAACAATCTCTTTTTTAAAAAAAAAAAAAAATTGTTTCCATTGGTACATGTCCCCCAGGGCAGTATCTGGACCCTCATACCACTTTTTATGGCCAATAACTTGCATTATGCCTTCAAAATGGGCAATTTTTATTTTAATTTTTTTTCAAATTCGGGGCCAACTTTTCCCATGTTTGAGAGTTGTGGCGCGAACCGAACTGGGGGGGGGGGGGGGGTGTTCAGCCCAACTCTATTTTTCTGTCAGTGATGTATCTCACCCCCCCCCCCCACCACCACACTGCACAGCCAGGAGGTGACACCACCATTCACTCTTGAAGCTTCTTGTGTCCCCGGCCTGCTCTGTAGACTGAGGGATATAAAGTCTCCCCACTTTGAAGTTCTTTCTCTCTCTCTCTTCTATAAACCCCCCCCCCCCAATCTAAAAACATATATTTTGGGGTTGTCAGCGGTGTGCAGAGGCGGATTGGCTTGCGGTGTGTTTGTGTACACGGGGTCACCTCCGTCCCGGTATTGTCCCCCCCCCCCCAATATGTGTGTGTACACGGGGTCACCTTCATCCCGGTATTGTCTCCCCCTCCCCCATACGTGTGTGTTTGTGTACACGGGGTCACCTCCATCCCGGTATGATCTCCCCCTCCCCCATACATGTATGTTTGTATACACGGGGTCACCTCCGTCCCGGTATGGTCTCCCCCTCCCCATACATGTATGTGTGTACACGGGGTCACCTCCGTCCCGGTATGGTCTCCCCCTCCCCATACATGTATGTGTGTACACGGGGTCACCTCCGTCCCGGTATGGTCTCCCCCTCCCCATACATGTATGTGTGTACACGGGGTCACCTCCGTCCCGGTATGGTCTCCCCCTCCCCCATACATGTATGTGTGTACACGGGGTCACCTCCGTCCCGGTATGGTCTCCCCCTCCCCCATACATGTATGTGTGTACACGGGGTCACCTCTGTCCCGGTATTGTCTCCCCCTCCCCCATACATGTGTGTTTGTATACACGGGGTCACCTCCGTCCCGGTATTGTCTCCCCCTCCCCCATACATGTATGTGTGTTTGTGTACACAGGGGGTCACTGAACTGTTCTTGGCAGGGAGGCGGACGCACATCCTTGGGACTCTGAGGTTTTGCTGATCTGTGCAGTTCAGAAATAAAACACAAAGCAGCCAAAACATCGCGATTTACAACCCAGAGATGGATTTTTTTTTTTTTTCAGTGAAGGGTGTTCATTGCACACGTTTTTTGATGCAATGTTTTATTATTATTAGTTTTTTGCTTCTATATGGTGCCAACAAAATCCTCAGCTTTTTACTGAGTGAATTGAGCCTTCCTCCGCCTTACCGTCCAATGTCCCAATCCTAGCCCTTTTATAGGGCCACAGGGGCCGCCATCCTATAGAGCCAGGAGAGGACCAGACCGACCTGAACGCTGGACTCCGGGCTCAAATGACTTTTTTTATTTAAATATATTCCACAGTAGCCGCTAATCATATAAATCCACGTTATGTGCTTGAAGGGTAACCTATGCACAGAGCAGGGGCTGAGGGAGGGGCCCAGCAGGCTCCACCTACCACAGGCTGTCTGCAGAAAAACTACAGGAGGGGGGCGGAGACTAGACCAGTCACCCTACACAAGGAGAGAGGTGTGGGAGGGGCCCAGAAGGCTCCACCCACTACAGAAAACTACAGGAGGGGGCAGAGATGGGACCAGTCCTCCTGCACAAGGAGAGAGATGTGGGAGGGGCCCAGAAGGCTCCACCCACTACAGAAAACTACAGGAGGGGGCGGAGATGAGACCAGTCCTCCTGCACGAGAGGTGTGGGAGGGGACCAGAAGGCTCCACCCACTACAGAAAACTACAGGAGGGGTGGAGACTAGACCAGATCTCCTGCACAAAGAGTAGAGCTGTGGGATGGACCCAGAAGGCTCCACCCATTACAGAATACTGCAGGTGGGGGCGGAGACCAGGTCAGCCCCCCTGCACAAGGAGAGAGTAGAGCTGTGGGAGGGGCCCAGAAGGCTCCACCCACTACAGAAAACTACAGGAGGGGGCAGAGATGGGACCAGTCCTCCTGCACAAGGAGAGAGATGTGGGAGGGGCCCAAAAGGCTCCACCCACTACAGAAAACTACAGGAGGGGGCGGAGATGAGACCAGTCCTCCTGCACGAGAGAGGTGTGGGAGGGGACCAGAAGGCTCCACCCACTACAGAAAACTACAGGAGGGGGCGGAGACTAGACCAGATCTCCTGCACAAAGAGAGTAGAGCTGTGGGATGGACCCAGAAGGCTCCACCCATTACAGAATACTGCAGGTGGGGGCGGAGACCAGGTCAGCCCCCCTGCACAAGGAGAGAGTAGAGCTGTGGGAGGGGCCCAGCAGGCTCCACCCACCACAGAAAACTACAGGGAGGGGTGGAGACAAGACCAGTCCCCCTGCACAAGGGGAGAGAGAGGTCTGGGAGGGACCCAGAAGGCTCCACCCACTACCAAACTACAGGAGGGGGCGGACACAAGACCAGTCCCCTGCACAAGGAAAGAGCAGAGCTGTGGGAGGGGCTCAGCAGACTCCACCCACACTCCCCCTGCACAAGGAGAGCGAGAGCAGCAGTGAGTGGCGGCTGGTGCTCAATATTTGGGGGGGAAGTCAAGGGGATCAACAATGTTTCTCTCTCTATATCCCGTCTGATCAATGTTAATAAACAATGTTACTTTGCATCTCTCCATCCCCCGTCTGATCAATGTTTATAAACAATGTTGCAAAATGATTTCTTAAAAATTGATTTTATTTTTTTTTTATTTTTTTATTTTTTGTCAATACTGCTTTGCATCGTTTGATATTATAATTAATGAAGATCTGCTTGTTTGCGTACGCAGATCAAAGCCTGTTGGGCCACCTTTAGCTAGGAATGGCTTTATCCATACGTAGAGATTTCAGGTTTATATTTATCATTTGGAGTGCTTACCTCGCAGTTTAGGTGTTTTACATTCCGGGAGAATTTACAAGCTCCATGCAGATGGCATTCATGATGGGAAGCGGACTTGAGGTGCCAGCAGTACAAGATCTTTGAGGCACGGCCCTGCCCATTGACACAAACACCCCCATTAGTCATTGCTGTCAGCAGATGCCTCAATCCCGGTCACCCCCCTCCCCCCACATTTCTGGTTTGATTGGCGGCTCCACGTTGGCTCTGTGACCTCATACAGCCACAAGGGAGCAAACAGGAAGTCGGGAAAACCAGGACATTCATTTATGGTGAAATTTTAAAGACCCAAAATGGTTCCAGATGTGGGAGTAGAGCGAGTTGTGTGTTCTCCAGGCTGGGGGTGGGGGTGGGGGGTCACATGGGGACAGCCAGATCTCCACAGTGTATCTACCACAACCTGTTATGATGAGCACTTACTGCATGGAATTTAAAGGGCCAATACATGGAAACGGCAGCCTGTTTGTTGAGTCAGGGGTATGGATATAATGAGACGAGTACTGAATAAGGCATTAGCTGGGTTTGGTGTGAAGTTCTCAGTGGTGGTGGTACCCCGACACACCGCTCACTCACCAATAATGTCCTCAGAGGGAATATGTGGTCTACCGTTATTTGCTGCTCACATGACCACTGGAAGGAGTGAACCCTGGAAGCTGTATGGAGAGCAGAGGACAGGTCACCGGTATGGTCTGTGGTCTCCCTATGGTCTGTGGTCGCTCATCATTTTGCCATGCTTTGTTCTGCACGGTTTCGGTCTGGAGGTGACCATCTTGGTAGAGGCAGGGCTTTGCTTCCTCATGTCGCCCCAATGACTTGTGGGGTAATGATAAAGATGGAAGAAGCATAGAGATCCTTGTACTGCAGGTCCTCAGGAAGAACCGTGAAGTAGCACAATAGGGACATCCCCAAATCTCACTTCATATCTCCTAAGACTAGAAGTCGGGCAGCAGTGCCGTAGATCTCACGCTGTAGATATACATCAATGAGGCTGCAGAACAGGCGTGCCTAGGCACCCTCGCATACCAGGAAGTCCACTGCTAACTTTTAGGGGGATTTCAGACAAAAGGTACAATTTTCTGGGTACTATTTAGGCACATTTAACATTTCTAAATATTTACTATAACATAGCAAATGTTCACATTCAAACAAAATCTCCTGCGCTTGACAGTGGTGCAATATCTATGGAAGAAGCTAGGAAGTCCTATGGGTCCCAGTACATGCACAGGCCTTGCTGCCCTCCAAGGGTCAGGGGATGCCCATTGAAAACACTGTTAAAGAATGGAGAGAGGGCGCACCGACCTTGCGCATTACCCAAGTAATATTTATTCACCTCCGTAACATCTCTAAAATTCGCCCCTTTTTACCTAATGAAACCACCAAGCTCCTCATTCACTCCCTTGTTATCTCTCACCTTGACTATTGCATCTCCCTTCTCATTGGCCTGCCTCTCCATAGGCTCCTCCCCTCTTCAGTCTATCATGAATGCTGCTGCCAGACTTATCCACCTTATCAACCGCTCAGTGTCTGCCAACCCTCTCCTCCAATCCCTACACTGGTCTCCATTCAGTGTCTGCCAACCCTCTCCTCCAGTCCCTACACTGACCTCCATTCAATGTCCTCCACTCCTCTCCTCCAATCCCTACACTGGTCTCCATTCAATGTCCTCCACTCCTCTCCTCCAATCCCTACACTGGTCTCCATTCAGTGTCTGCCAACCCTCTCCTCCAGTCCCTGCACTGACCTCCATTCAATGTCCTCCACCCCTCTCCTCCAATCCCTACATTGGTCTCCATTCAGTGTCCGCCAACCCTCTCCTCCAATCCCTACATTGGTCTCCATTCAGTGTCTGCCAACCCTCTCCTCCAGTCCCTGCACTGACCTCCATTCAATGTCCTCCACCCCTCTCCTCCAATCCCTACATTGGTCTCCATTCAGTGTCCGCCAACCCTCTCCTCCAATCCCTACATTGGTCTCCATTCAGTGTCTGCCAACCCTCTCCTCCAGTCCCTGCACTGACCTCCATTCAATGTCCTCCACCCCTCTCCTCCAATCCCTACATTGGTCTCCATTCAGTGTCCGCCAACCCTCTCCTCCAATCCCTACATTGGTCTCCATTCAGTGTCTGCCAACCCTCTCCTCCAGTCCCTGCACTGACCTCCATTCAATGTCCTCCACCCCTCTCCTCCAATCCCTACATTGGTCTCCATTCAGTGTCTGCCAACCCTCTCCTCCAATCCCTACATTGGTCTCCATTCAGTGTCTGCCACCCCTCTCCTCCAATCCCTACACTGACTTTCATTCAGTGTCTGCCAACCCTCTCCTCCAGTCCCTACACTGACCTCCATTCAATGTCCTCCACCCCTCTCCTCCAATCCCTACACTGCTCTCCATTCAATGTCCTCCAACCATCTCCTCCAATCCCTACACTGACCTCCATTCAATGTCCTCCACCCCTCTCCTCCAATCCCTAAACTGGTCTCCATTCAGTGTCTGCCAACCCTCTCCTCCAATCCCTTCATTGGTCTCCATTCAGTGTCTGCCAACCTCTCCTCCAATCCCTACACTGGTCTCCATTCAGTGTCTGCCAACCCTCTCCTCCAATCCCTACACTGGTCTCCATTCAGTGTCTGCCAACCCTCTCCTCCAATCCCTACACTGGTCTCCATTCAGTGTCCGCCAACCCTCTCCTCCAATCCCTACACTGGTCTCCATTCAGTGTCTGCCAACCCTCTCCTCCAATCCCTACACTGGTCTCCATTCAGTGTCTGCCAACCCTCTCCTCCAATCCCTACACTGGTCTCCATTCAGTGTCTGCCAACCCTCTCCTCCAATCCCTACACTGGTCTCCATTCAGTGTCTGCCAACCCTCTCCTCCAATCCCTACACTGGTCTCCATTCAGTGTCTGCCACCCCTCTCCTCCAATCCCTACACTGGCTCCCATTCAGTGTCTGCCAACCCTCTCCTCCAATCCCTACATTGGTCTCCATTCAGTGTCTGCCACCCCTCTCCTCCAATCCCTACACTGACCTCCATCCAATGTCCTCCACCCCTCTCCTCCAATCCCTACACTGGTCTCCATTCAGTGTCCGCCAACCCTCTCCTACAATCCCTACACTGACTCCCAATCACCCAGCGAATTACATTCAAATTACTAGCCACAACATACGAAGCCATTCACAACTCTGCCCCAAGCTACATCACCAATCTTGTCTCCAAATATCACCCAAATTGTCCTCTCTGCTCTTCTCAAGACCTCCTACTCTCAAGCTCCCTCGTCTCCTCCTCTCATGCTCGTCTCCAGGATTTCTCCAGAGCCTCTCCCATCCACTGGAACTCGCTACCTCCACCTGTCTGGCTATCCCCTACTCTTGCTACCTTCAGGCGATCCCTGAAAACTCATCTCTTCAGGAAAGCCGATCACGTCTCCAACTAATCTCCTACCACTTCCACCAGCTCATCCCCCACAGTTACAACCTTTTGTACCACCTGCCCCACCCTATTAGATTGTAAGCTCTTCTGAGCAGGGCCTTCTTGATCCTCTTGTATTTTATTGTATTATAACTGGGTTGTCTCCGTTTTATATTGTAAAGCGCTGCGTAAACTGTTGGCGCCATATAAATCCTGTTTAATAATAATAATTAAAATCAAAAAGAAACATACTCAGACAAGTGGATTATAAAAGTGCATCAGAGTCCACAATGGACAAAAAGCAACCAGGTCACCAGGACTGTGTGCAATACGCCGGAGGACCTTCCAGATGGCTGACGCGTTTTGAGGGGGGATCCCCCTCTTCCTCAGAGCCAATCTGTGATACTGCATTGTCACATTAATATAGCAAATAGGTCACATGACATTTTCCGAAGACCCACCGCATAAGTGGGTGGAGATGGGAGTGGTCAGAAACCAAGCCACATCCTTTGTGCGTGATGACACATGGATACAAGACAACAGTGAAAATACCAATTGTGTCGGTCATAATAAAATTTTCAGACATATCATAAAAACATGGAATCAAATACCTAAATGAATTAAGCAACAGTAACTGAAAATCCGCAGTTACTGTTGCCTAATTCATTTAGGTATTTGATTCCATGTTTTTATGATGTCTGAACATTTTATTATGACCGACACAATTGGTATTTTCACTGTCGTCTTGTATCCATGTGTCATCACGCACAAAGGATGTGGCTTGGTTTCTGACCACTCCCATCTCCACCCACTTATGCGGTGGGTCTTAGCAACATGTCATGTGACAATGCAGTATCACAGATTGGCTCTGAGGAAGAGGGGGATCCCCCCTTGAAACGCGTCAGCCATCTGCAAAGTCCTCCAGCGTGTTGCACACAGTCCTGGTGACCTGGTTGCTTTTTGTCCATTGTGGACTCTGATGCGCTTTTATAATCCACTTGTCTGTGAGTATGTTTCCTTCTTTTTGATTTGAATAAATATTACTTGGGTAATGCGCAAGGTCGGTGCGCCCTCTCTCCATTCTTTTATTGAGTTCAGTTCCAATTAAAGGTGTAGTGTAGCTTCTGCAAAAAATGTAATACATGCACCCATATTAACCAAAAAAAATGTGCGTTTTTTTTATTAAATATTTGTATTGGAGCTTGCAGAGCATTGCAACTGCACTATGTGTCATGGGTGCAATGCACAGGCTCCTCCCCTTGCCCCAAGTTTTTACAGAGGAATGGACCTTCTGTTATGGTTGATGTAAAACATGGATTACAAGCGTGGTGACGTCACTGCACTCATGCTGGAACGACCTTCAGGGTTGATTTCCTCAAGGCAAATAGACTGTGCACTCTGCAAGCGCAGTTGCTCCAGAGCTTAGTAAATGAGGTAAAGCTTCGCTTTGCCAAGAATACCCAATCACATGTAAGGAGAAAAAAATTTAAAAAAAAAAATTTTTTCTTGCACGTGATTGGATGATAAAAGCCAGCAGAGCTCCTCTTCATTTACTAAGCTCTGGAGCAACTGCACTTTGCAAACTCAATTTGCCTTTAGTAAATCAACCCCTATGAGTCCTTGTGCTGCTGTTGCAGATTGGACTTGTGGTCTTATCGTTCACAAATCCAGGTGAATGGATGGCACAGCTTTGTGGGAGGAGCCACACACAGAGCCATGCAAAACTCAAACCGGATGCTGCAGGGAGAACCATCCTGTGATTTGGGTAAATAGGTTGAGTGGGGGGCGTTGAGGATGCAACCAGGTTTCCTTAAGTATGGTCCCATTGGTGATCAGTGGGAAGAATGTTCCTTACATTGGTGATCAGTGGGAAGAATGTTCCTTACATTGGTGATCAGTGAGAAGAATGTTCCTTACATTGGTGATCAGTGAGAAGAATGTTCCTTACATTGGTGATCAGTGAGAAGAATGTTCCTTACATTGGTGATCAGTGAGAAGAATGTTCCTTATATTGGTGATCAGTGAGAAGAATGTTCCTTACATTGGTGATCAGTGAGAAGAATGTTCCTTACATTGGTGATCAGTGAGAAGAATGTTCCTTACATTGGTGATCAGTGAGAAGAATGTTCCTTACATTGGTGATCAGTGAGAAGAATGTTCCTTACATTGGTGATCAGTGAGAAGAATGTTCCTTACATTGGTGATCAGTGAAAAGAATGTTCCTTACATTGGTGATCAGTGAGAAGAATGTTCCTTACATTGGTGATCAGTGAGAAGAATGTCCCTTACATTGGTGATCAGTGAGAAGAATGTCCCTTACATTGGTGATCAGTGAGAAGAATGTTCCTTACATTGGTGATCAGTGAGAAGAATGTTCCTTACATTGGTGATCAGTGAGAAGAATGTCCCTTACATTGGTGATCAGTGAGAAGAATGTTCCTTACATTGGTGATCAGTGAGAAGAATGTTCCTTACATTGGTGATCAGTGAGAAGAATGTTCCTTACATTGGTGATCAGTGAGAAGAATGTTCCTTACATTGGTGATCAGTGAGAAGAATGTCCCTTACATTGGTGATCAGTGAGAAGAATGTCCCTTACATTGGTGATCAGTGAGAAGAATGTCCCTTACATTGGGGGGTCAGTGGTTACAGAGGTGAAATAACTAATTGTTTAAGGAACCCTTGGCAACTTTTGGAGAAACCCTCAGGATTCATGGAACCTTGTCCCTGGTTGGGAAGTCCTGGCTTAAAGTATTACATAAACCAATCCCTAAAATTTCTGGAGTTGCACTTTAATTTTTGGTAATGTGTTCTACAAACTGAGATCCATGACCCCCCCTCGTGTGCCGTAACCGGATCATGCTCAAATGTTTATTCTCGGTTAATCCTTCTGACCGATTTCTGTTTATCTGCCAGAAATACAAATCGTAAAATCAGAGGTCTGGAAGGAAGATTTCTGCGGCTCGGACATCTGATCTGCCGGTTGCATTTCCTGTTGTAGTTTTTTTGTAGCGGTGAAATGCGATCTGTTTTCCCGGCACAGCTGCTAGAACAGTCAGGGAGCTCCGGCTATTAATAAATGGGATGGGCATGTGGAGTAGATTTCCTTCTCCACGTCTCTCAATCGGCATTCTGTGAAATTAGCGGCACACCATGGATGTCCTCGTAGGATGCGTTCATGTCCTGTCCCTCTGACGCATGGCGTGCGTGGATTGGGTGACTAATGGAAGGAGCTGGGCTGGGTCTAGCATGTCCTTCTATATGGTGATTCAGACTGGGAACGAGAGGGGGGGGGGCGGCTCGTATGTCAGAATGGACTCCTCGTGTCACAGTGTCTGGGAATGTAAACTGGCTACACGCTGCAATGCTATAGTACCCGCTGTACGGCCGCCATACTGCTGAATCACCGCATTCTAATACACATCTCCGTGTGTGAAACCCGAGAGCCCCAAACTGAGCCGGCTCTGCCGGATGTCCAATGTGGTTTTGGAAAATGATGTTCTCTGCATTTTAGCTTTTCAGTCTGACCTCCAGGCAGATATAAAACATGCAAATGAAACGAGCGGTGTGAGCACCGAATGTATCTTGGTATCAGCCTCCTGCAGTCTCTATACAGCAGAACTCAGACTGGGGGGGGTGGAGAAGCAGCACAAGGAGCCAGTCAGTAGTGCAGCAGTGCTCATGTGCCAACAAGGAGCACGCTGATAGAAGGAAAGAGCAGAGCAAGGAACAGGTTAACTCATTCAGAATATTTTATTATAACTCATCGGTCTGCTGCTTCTCCTTTTACTGTCCATTTGCAGGCTGGGGGTGTGAACAAGACCTGTAAATGTTACCCAACTACAGAAGAGAAAAATCAGGTCTGTGTGCTGTGTAACTCAAGACTGGATAGACAAGTGCCATTGGTGATCAGTGAGAAGAATGTCCCTTACATTGGTGATCAGTGAGAAGAATGTTCCTTACATTGGTGATCAGTGAGAAGAATGTTCCTTACATTGGTGATCAGTGAGAAGAATGTTCCTTACATTGGTGATCAGTGAGAAGAATGTTCCTTACATTGGTGATCAGTGAGAAGAATGTTCCTTACATTGGTGATCAGTGAGAAGAATGTTCCTTACATTGGTGATCAGTGAGAAGAATGTTCCTTACATTGGTGATCAGTGAGAAGAATGTTCCTTACATTGGTGATCAGTGAGAAGAATGTCCCTTACATTGGTGATCAGTGAGAAGAATGTTCCTTACATTGGTGATCAGTGAGAAGAATGTTCCTTACATTGGTGATCAGTGGGAAGAATGTCCCTTACATTGGTGATCAGTGAGAAGAATGTTCCTTACATTGGTGATCAGTGAGAAGAATGTTCCTTACATTGGTGATCAGTGAGAAGAATGTCCTTACATTGGTGATCAGTGAGAAGAATGTTCTTTACATTGGTGATCAGTGAGAAGAATGTTCTTTACATTGGTGATCAGTGAGAAGAATGTTCCTTACATTGGTGATCAGTGAGAAGAATGTTCCTTACATTGGTGATCAGTGAGAAGAATGCTCCTTACATTGGTGATCAGTGAGAAGAATGTTCCTTACATTGGTGATCAGTGGGAAGAATGTTCCTTACATTGGTGATCAGTGGGAAGAATGTTCCTTACATTGGTGATCAGTGAGAAGAATGTTCCTTACATTGGTGATCAGTGAGAAGAATGTTCTTTACATTGGTGATCAGTGAGAAGAATGTTCCTTACATTGGTGATCAGTGAGAAGAATGCTCCTTACATTGGTGATCAGTGAGAAGATCGTTCCTTACATTGGTGATCAGTGGGAAGAATGTCCCTTCCATTGGCGGTCAGTGGGAAGATTCTCCCCCCACCGTCCTTACGGATGGCTAAAAAAGATCATTGGTGTCAGAAGTTACTCACCTGAGGGGCAGTAATTGCTTATTGCTCAAGAAACTTCCAGCAATCTCTGTAGGAACCCTGACTAAGAAATGCACTTTTAGGGCCTATAGCCAAGTGCTGCATTTCATCTCCATTACATCCAGCTAGAAGAAGCTAAATTGCATCTTCTGGAAGAGAGGCTATACTGTACAATGGGGTTAGGGTTAAAAAATGTGTGTTTTTTTTTGTTTTTTTTTGATACAGCAGCCAATGGGGTGGGGGTGTTGGCTGCGGTGGTCAATAGAGATCTTGATGTAGAGTAGTGGGTACTCAAGTGAACCTCCAGGTGACCCTGACTCATATCTTGGCCTCGTATGTTCAAAGCTTACATTCTTCCCCGGTTCCCCACAGGATCCTCTTCTTCCAATATATCCGAAACTGGCTAGAGATAAACTTTAATATTGGCCATGTTGGCAGGTGCAAAGTGTGCATTCCTAGTGACCATCTCTTCTTGAGGATCTTTAGGCATGTCTCTAATTCAGGATTAAAAAATAGTTTGTGGATTGTCCAATATCCTGTCTGGTGGGAGGCCAGCAAAACATCTGTTAGTGCTTTTCTTCTGGAAGCGGGAGAGCTGCAAACACAACATAAAGCGATGGTGTTATTGAGCTGTTGTGTAGGTTGGATGAGAAGAGGGAAGGGTTTACAATCCTGAGTACACAGCAAAACTCAATGAGATCAAAGTCAACTGTTGGCCTTGATCCAGAGCTGCAAATGTTCTCTTCTACTGGTCAGCTACAAAGTTTTGATTCTTTTGATAACCGTGGAGTTACAAAGAATATTTGATGTTCTAAAATGACTAACCGCAGCAAGAGTATAAATATGTACATTAGAGTCTAGACAAATGTCAGGAGTGACTTAAAGTAAATTTTTCATGGTGGATTCAATTTTGTGGACATTTGCTGCAAACAGGTTTCCTGGCACTTCATGTGTGTTGGCTCCTAGAATTACGTGATTTAAACTCTTCATAGTGGCCTTCTGCAGCTGTAGCCTAGGCTCTTTAAAGTTGATGTGTTGAGCCTTTAGGAGATGGTCTTCTGCTCGCCCTGCTGTAAGTTGATGATCTCTGATCTGCTGGGAACTTCCTGTTAGCAAGTCTGGCCGTTCACCTCTGACCTCTCATTAATACTCACAGATGTGCCCCATCTGGATGTTTTGGGCTGTTTGCACCATTCTCTATAAATTCCAAAGACCATAGTGTGAGAACATCCAAAGAAGTCCACCTGCAATCACCATGCCTGGCTCAAAAAGTTTTATATCATGGTGGAAGTTGCATGGATTTGGCTTTCTCACCACTAACATTCACCCAGCTGGACCCCCTTACTATGTCTGTGTGTGCTCAGTCACATAATTTATTGGGTGGCCATTTGTGTAAACATGCAGATGTATTCGATCACTAGGCCCATGACTAGAATGTAAAAATGACTCTGCTTCCTAAGAGGTAGGCAGGTGCGGGAAGTCAAGTGGTTAGAGTGCATCTCATGCTGAGATTTATAGATCAAACACAGAACGTATCCCAATATCCTGTCATTTAGTACTACAATACGGTACGGCTTGCTTGTGAGCGCCTCCTAGAGCACAGACAATACAGAGTAGGCCAGTTCTAAAGCTGCTGATAATATTGGACGGTTCTCTGGTATGCATTTTTTTTTTTTTTTATAGAGCTCTTTTAAAAGTCAACAACTTGTACATTTAAAAATGTGTTTTTGGCATCTCTTGTATTGTTATGTTATGATCTAAACTCCCCCATGGTGAATGCTCCATAACTGTGTTTCTTGCTTGTTTTTAGTACCATATAAACAAACTCTCCATGATGGCTTCAGAGATCCATTACAACAACAGCGATAAGGAAGTCGATGAGGTTGACGCAGCGCTGTCCGACCTGGAGATCACTCTGGAAGGAGGAAAGACTTCCACCATCTTGGTAAGCGGTTCGTCTACATTTTGACCTCCTGTATGTGTGGACCTAAGTGACAGAAAGGTCTTCACCCCAGTGAGCGAATTCTAAGTGAATTTGTGAATTGGGGCCGCCTGAGCTCACGAGATGCTTGCAGAACAATGAGTGAGGGGATGCTACACCAGAATATGGTCGTATCATGGGCACCAACACTAGTCAGCTTACGTAGGCTATGGATCTCCTTGTTCTTACATTCACGTGCCTGGCCATGAAGGTTTCCAGACTCTCGTAGAGGGGGACCATTGGTGGGGGGTGAGTGGCAGTGTGTCCTTCTCTCCCGACCAGGCTCTTCCCTCTACTCCATTTCTTTCTACCCATTTTTATTTGCTTTTTTTCTCCCCCCCCCCATTTCCTTTTTCTTTCTATGGTCAAGCTATTACTGACCGAGGCTGAGGTTACCTATTTCTGATCTCTCTATTTGTGAGCCACTTTTCCCTTAGTTTCTTCCTGCCCCCTCACTCTTGTTTCAAGACTTTCGCTCAACACACTTTTTTTTTTTTTCATGGTTATGAACTGTTTTTGACTTTCTCGATTGGCTTTTGAAATCCTGGCCCTAGAGATAAAGCGCCCATCCCTGTTGAGGTCTTTGAAAACCACTGGGCTTCACATGCTTTCATTATGAGAAGTGATGTTTGGAAATGGATGTTACTGATGATTGTGGTTTCTGCACCTATGTATACTTTCAGGCCTTGGCCAAGTATCCACACCCTTTTAGTGAGCGAGGGGATGTTTGCAATGCCGGGACACACCAAAATCCTCACCCAATGCTACCAGCCACCTTGCACTGCTAACTTCTTGCAGTTCAGATCCGACTTGATGATGACAGCCAATTCTGACGCCTACATCAGGAAATCCGTTCCCTTGGGGGCTATGAACCCAATTACGCAGCATGCAAAGTATGTGAATAGTCAAGAATTTTACCCTAGCTGCTGGGGAAAGCTCTAATCCTGTCTGCACCCCATTGGGGAAATTTCCCTTCACGGACTGTCTTTTGAAACCCGACAGGAAGTCTCTCCAAAGTGAGGGGAAAATCCCCTCTTAGGCCGACGATAGACAGAGTAAATTGCTTTCCTGCAACTACGGATTGCAGGAAAGAAATTAGCTGGATTCCATTATCAACACGGAGTCTGTTGTCGGGGGAATTCCTTCTGAGGAGCCATTATGTTCTCCCTGTGGGGGTGCGGTGGAAGCCACCCCCACTGGGAACACACAGTGATTACTGCTAGCGGCTATAATAATTGCATGTAAAATCCGCCAGGCTGGTTGTACCCAAGTTGTTTGAGCGATCAACTTGGGTACATGCAGCCTGACCATACACGGTTCCTGCTGAACCAGCCGAGATTCAAACGGTCTATGGCCGGCTTAAGTTGTTACCAGAACAGGTGTCCCCATTGGAAGATTTCCCTTCATCCCATGTCCCATTGACTGTAAAATTTTGGCTTGGGTGAAAATTTGCAGAACAGGCAGCGAGTAAGTATTTTTGTGACCTGTTCATTTCTTTGCAAAGACCCAGCAGAGACGATTACTGTGCATGGCATGCGGCATTCTACTGATACGTAATAATTCTTCTTTGTCTGAACAATCCATCATCTCTTCCCATGTATAACAGTAGGTTGTCTTCTATACAGGGTGACATCACCTCCATACCGGAACTCACAGACAACCTAAAAATATTTAAGTAAGTACAAATATCTCCTGTGTCACCTCCCTGCTTTATAAGTTCTCATATACGGTGCTCAGAAATGCAAGGACTTGAATTCACGTTGTTCTGCTTCACCCCATAAATTGGTATCAGCTTTGGTGGGGTGAGGGGGTCTTTGTAATTAATGAGGGAATCCTATTTTAGTATTTAAACTGTCTCTGCACAGCTTCTTTAACTCGCCTTTTTACCATTTTAGAAGCCCTTCTAGATAGTTTATGGGTCTTGAGGAACCCCTACTAATACATATGTTCATGCAGGGGTGTAAATAAGGGAAAAATAAGGTACACCTTTCCGCAAAGTATCCATGGCTCTGCAGCTAGCACTGTCTGCAGTGGCAAAACTTTATTTTTTATTTTTTTAATTCTGTCTGTGTTGTGGAGATTTTCCTTCACTTCCTGTCCTGAAGACGCCACAAAAAGGAGGGAAACCCCTTCAGTTTGTCACCAAAAAAGTGTGTCCCCATTGGGTGATTTCCCCCTCACCACCTGTTCCGATGATACGGCTTTTCCCATCATGGTGGTCACCGAGAGATGTATTATATGTTCTGAATTTCCCCAGCGTGGACACAGACCCTAATCACAATCTGTAGAAAGCATTAACTCCTCCACACCAAAGATTATAGAGTCTGGAAAAGGTTTTTTTAATGAAATAAAAGGTAGAAAATGAGAGCTGACTTCTTTGGGGGGACTCAACCACCCATCACCTGCTATCAGGGATTATATAGGATGTAACCTATGGACTCGAAACGTGTAGGATGGCTACCAATGATTTCGTTAAAATTTTCTGGCCTTTATGATCCTTGGTCGGGTGCTGCTCCTGCTCTCTACAAATGTCACTGGACCCCCCCCCCCCCCCCTCTGGTAGGGTTTATGGAGCATCCTCCCAAAAGTGAGTAAGATTAATCAATAAATGGCCCATTTACAACATTGCATGTCAAAAATGAAGATCCTATACATGTATAGATATAAAAGCCTTACATATGGGGGGGGGGGGTATCGGTATCCCTTCCCCAATCCGGCTAAAACTTAGAGGCAAAAAATGTGTCTATATATACTTTATAAAGTAAAGGGGGTGATGGGGACATTTCTTGTAACGTGTGTTCTGTATCGCAGACCGAAGAAGCTGACACTGAAGGGCTACAAGCAGTACTGGTGCACATTTAAAGACACGTCAATATCTTGTTACAAGAGTAAAGAAGAAGCCAATGGGATGCCGGCTCACCAGATGAACCTGAGGGGTAAGACAGGCCCTCTTCATGGGGGTTATAGTTGGTTGGTTGTCCCATTCTGAAGCTTCAGATCATCCTGTGTATGGACATGTACACGTCTAATGAAATCCTCTCCATGCAGTCTAATGGGTTACCCCACCCGAAACTGTCATTTCCGTTTTTGGTAGATTCTGGAAAGAGCAATATCCTCACAGTGTTTTATATGTGGGGTAGCCGGGAGTGAAAATTTTGGTGCTGGAGGTCCCAAATCTCTACACAATCCCCAATCTACAAGGGAGTCTCGCTCTTCTTGCTGGATTTTCAGTGTGTTTTACATCGTGCAGAGTGCAAGAAGAGATGTGGAAGGTAACCTTTTGGTGGCCAGAGAAGTGAGACTCCATTTTTGGTGTGAATAGATTTAAGAGCAATACCCTGCAGCTTGAGATCCAAAAATATGATGTCACAGTGAGTGGGATCGCCCATGAGGTGCTGCCTGTCATCGAAAATTTCACTTTTTGGGTGGAATTGAATCGTTTTAGGGCCTATTTACATTTTTGCAGTGCTTTAAAAAGAAACTCCACCCTTACTATCAAAAATAAAAAAATT
Organism: Aquarana catesbeiana; assembly: GCF_042186555.1. Lineage (NCBI taxonomy): Eukaryota > Metazoa > Chordata > Amphibia > Anura > Ranidae > Aquarana > Aquarana catesbeiana. Next base: position 3,753,789 of record NC_133336.1, read on the forward strand.
CAATCTTAAAATGAGTCCCTGTATAAAAGTAAAAAAAAAAAAAAACATACATGCTCGTTAATGGAGTCCAGGGTTGTCTTGCTTGTAGAGAAAGTTCTCCCTACAATGCTCCTCTCCGGCACCCATCACCTTGAATTCATTGCTGGTGCATCTGCAGACACACTGCGGGGATCTGTGCCAGGTTTATGGGACTTGGGAGAATCCTGCAGTGTGTTTGCGAGGGACATAGAAATCCCAGGAGGCAGTTCAAAGGACCATGCACATGCACAGAAATGCGGCAAAGGATCCTAGAATGACCCACAGCGTTCCATGGCATGCACAGGGTCCAGGTACTTCATTCTCACCGATGCCAAAATGACAGACCTAAACTTCAGTCACCGGTTGGGCATATCGGTGTGTGGTGGGCTGTGATCTATGGTGACCGGTTGAGTGTATCGGTGTGTGGTGGGCTGTGCTGTGATCTGCGGTGGCCGGTTGGATGTATCGTGGGCTGTGCTGTGATCTGCGGTGGCCGGTTGGATGTATCGGTGTGTGGTGGGCGGTGCTGTGATCCATGGTGGCCGGTTGGATGTATCGGTGTGTGGTGGGCGGTGCTGTGATCTATGGAGGCTGGTTGGATGTAAAGGTGTGTGGTGGGCGGTGCTGTGATCTGTGGTGGCTGATTGGGTGTATCGGTGTGTGGTGGGCTGTGATGTGATATGATCTATGGTGACTGGTTGGATGTATCGGTGTGTGGTGGGCTGTGCTGTGATCTATGGTGGCTGGTTGGATGTATCGGTGTGTGGTGGGCTGTGCTGTGATCTATGGTGGCTGGTTGGATGTTTTGGTGTGTGGTGGGCTGTGCTGTGATCTATGGTGGCTGGTTGGATGTATCGGTGTGTGGTGGGCTGTGCTGTGATCTATGGTGGCTGGTTGGATGTATCGGTGTGTGGTGGGCTGTGCTGTGATCTATGGTGGCTGCTTGGATGTATCGGTGTGTGGTGGTCTGTGCTGTGATCTATGCTGGCTGGTTGGATGTATCGGTGTGTGGTGGGCTGTGCTGTGATCTATGGTGGCTGGTTGGATATATCGGTGTGTGGTGGGCGGTGCTGTGATCTATGGTGGCTGCTTGGATGTATCGGTGTGTGGTGGTCTGTGCTGTGATCTATGCTGGCTGGTTGGATGTATCGGTGTGTGGTGAGCTGTGCAGTGATCTTTGGAGGCTGGTTGGATATATCGGTGTGTGTGTGTGGTGGGCTGTGCTGTGATCTATGGTGGCTGGTTGGGTGTATTGGTATGTGGTGGGCTGTGATGTGATCTATGGTGGCTGGTTGGATGTATCGGTGTGTGGTGATCTGTGCTGTGCTGTGATCTATGGTGGCTGGTTGGATGTATCGGTGTGTGGTGAGCTGTGCAGTGATCTTTGGAGGCTGGTTGGATATATCGGTGTGTGGTGGGCGGTGCTGTGATCTATGGTGGCTGGTTGGATATATCGGTGTGTGGTGGACTGTGATGTTATCTATGGTGGCTGGTTGGATGTATCGGTGTGTGGTGAGCTGTGCAGTGATCTTTGGAGGCTGGTTGGATATATCTGTGTGTGTGTGTGTGTGTGTGGTGGACTGTGATGTTATCTATGGTGGCTGGTTGGATGTATTGGTGTGTGGTGGGCGGTGCTGTGATCTATGGTGGCTGGTTGGATATATCGGTGTGTGGTGGGCGGTGCTGTGATCTGCGGTGGCTGGTTGGATGTATCGGTGTGTGGTGGGCTGTGATGTTATCTATGGTGGCTGGTTGGATATATCGGTTTGTGGTGAGCTGTGCTGTGATCTATGGTGGCTGGTTGGATGTATCGGTGTGTGGTGGTCTGTGCTGTGATCTATGCTGGCTGGTTGGATGTATCGGTGTGTGGTGGGCGGTGCTGTGATCTATGGTGGCTGGTTGGATATATCGGTGTGTGGTGGGCGGTGCTGTGATCTATGGTGGCTGGTTGGATATATCGGTGTGTGGTGGGCGGTGCTGTGATCTATGGTGGCTGGTTGGATGTATCGGTTTGTGGTAGGCTGTGATCTATGGTGGCTGGTTGGATGTATCGGTGTGTGGTGAGCTGTGCTGTGATCTATGGTGGCTGGTTGGATGTATCGGTGTGTGGTGGGCTGTGTAGTGATCTATGGTGGCTGGTTGGATGTATCGCTGTGTGGTGGGCGGTGCTGTGATCTGCGGTGGCTGGTTGGATGTATCGGTGTGTGGTGGGCTGTGCTGTAATCTGCGGTGGCCGGCTGGATGTATTGGTGTGTGGTGGGTTGTGATCTATGGTGGCTGGTTGGATGTATGTGTGTGTGGTGGGCTGTGCTGTGATCTATGGTGGCTGGTTGGATGTATCGACGTGTGGTGGGCGGTGCTGTGATCTATGGTGGCTGGTTGGATGTATCGGTGTGTGGTGGTCTGTGCTGTGATCTATGCTGGCTGGTTGGATGTATCGGTGTGTGGTGGGTGGTGCTGTGATCTATGGAGGCTGGTTGGATGTATCGGTGTGTAGTGGGCTGTGATCTATGGTGGCTGGTTGGATGTATCGGTGTGTGGTGGACTGTGATCTATGGTGGCTGGTTGGATATATCGGTGTGTGGTGGGCGGTGCTGTGATCTATGGTGGCTGGTTGGATGTATCGGTGTGTGGTGGGCTGTGCTGTGGTCTATGGTGGCTAGTTGGCTATATCGGTGTGTGGTGGGCGGTGCTGTGATCTATGGTGGCCGGTTGGATGTATCGGTGTGTGGTGGTCTGTGCTGTGATCTATGCTGGCTGGTTGGATGTATCGGTGTGTGGTGGGTGGTGCTGTGATCTATGGTGGCCGGTTGGATGTATCGGTGTGTGGTGGTCTGTGCTGTGATCTATGCTGGCTGGTTGGATGTATCGGTGTGTGGTGGGCGGTGCTGTGATCTATGGTGGCCGGTTGGATGTATCGGTGTGTGGTGGTCTGTGCTGTGATCTATGCTGGCTGGTTGGATGTATCGGTGTGTGGTGGGTGGTGCTGTGATCTATGGAGGCTGGTTGGATGTATCGGTGTGTAGTGGGCTGTGATCTATGGTGGCTGGTTGGATGTATCGGTGTGTGGTGGACTGTGATCTATGGTGGCTGGTTGGATATATTGGCGTGTGGTGGGCGGTGCTGTGATCTATGGTGGCTGGTTGGATGTATCGGTGTGTGGTGGGCGGTGCTGTGATCTATGGTGGCTGGTTGGATATATCGGTGTGTGGTGGGCTGTGCTTTGATCTGCGGTGGCCGGTTGGGTGTATCGGTGTGTGGTGGGCTGTGTAGTGATCTATGGTGGCTGGTTGGATAGATCGGTGTGTGGTGAGCTGTGCTGTGATCTATGGTGGCTGGTTGGATATATCGGTGTGTGGTGGGCTGTGTAGTGATCTATGGTGGCTGGTTGGATGTATCGGTGTGTGGTGGGCTGTGTAGTGATCTGTGGTGGCTGGTTGGATGTATCGGTGTGTGGTGGGCTGTGTAGTGATCTGTGGTGGCTGGTTGGATATATCGGTGTGTGTGGTGGACTGTGCTGTGATCTATGGTGGCTGGTTGGATATATCGGTGTGTGTGGTGGGCTGTGCTGTGATCTATGGAGGTTGGTTGGATATATCGGTGTGTGTGGTGGGCTGTGCTGTGATCTATGGTGGCTGGTTGGATGTATCGGCATGTGGTGGGCTGTGCTGTGATCTATGGTGGCTGGTTGGATGTTTTGGCGTGTGGTGGACGGTGCTGTGATCTATGGTGGCTGGTTGGATATATCGGTGTGTGGTGGGCTGTGCTGTGATCTATGGAAGCTGGTTGGATGTATCGGTTTGTGGTAGGCTGTGATCTATGGTGGCTGGTTGGATGTATCGGTGTGTGGTGAGCTGTGCTGTGATCTATGGTGGCTGGTTGGATGTATCGGTGTGTGGTGGGCTGTGTAGTGATCTATGGTGGCTGGTTGGATGTATCGCTGTGCTGTGATCTATGGTGGCTGGTTGGATGTATCGGTGTGTGGTGGGCTGTGCTGTGATCTGCGGTGGCGGGTTGGATGTATCAGTGTTTGGTGGGCTGTGTAGTGATCTGTGGTGGCCGGTTGCAGTCAGTGTGTAGGTGACAGGTTCTCATTTTGTGATACGTGATCCATCTGTTGGCCGGGGTTCAGTGGCGGTGGTGGTGGCTCCAGGCATCTGTTTAGCGGTGCAGTAAACACGCTGGATGCCAGGTGATGAGATCAGAGCACAGTCATGGCAGATGGAGCCAGAAATGCCTTTTTGGGAAGACTGACCTGCTCTGCGGATGAAAAAATGCCTAAACGCTGGAGTCATTCGAACGTATGTTCACCGTGAGACGGGATCTTATTAATTTCAGATATTTATAGAACAAATATTTATAGAACACCGAAGGTACATTCAAATTTAGTCCTGGGACTCAGAAGCTTAAAATCTAATGTCCCTTCCTCACATACTAGGGCCAATTTAGACAGGAGCCCCTTGCCCTCCCAGCATGTGTTTGGAGTGTAGGAGGACTCGTACAAGCACTGGGAGAACATGCAAACTCCTTGCAGATGGTGTCCTGACCAGAATTGGAACCAAAGGTGGGCAGGACTTTCATGCAGAGCGGGTGAAGGGTGCCACGTGAAGAGCAGCGCTATCTTCCCCACACGCATGCTCCAGATCAGTGTCTGGCAACCAGCAGCCCATAGCTTCATGTCTGCTCTGAGCTACTGTTATCGCCTCATTCACCCAACACTCACACCCCAGCCACCCGCAGCCAACACAAAAAGCACACCAAGTGTGTGCAACCACCTATAACCGCTGTTTTTGGCCACGCATAAATTGTTACTTTTTACTTTCAAAAAAGTAAAAAATTGATTTGCATTTTAGTGAGTGAAATAAGTATTTGATCCCTTTGCAAAACATGACTTAGTAGTTGGTGGAGAAACCCTTGTTGGCGATCAGAGGTCAGACGTTTCTTGTAGTTGGCCACCAGGTTGCACACATCTCAGGAGGGATTTTGTCCTCTTTGCAGATCCTCTCCAAGCCCTTAAGGTTTCCAGGCTGACGTTTGGTAGCTCGAACCTTCAGCTCCCTCCACATATTTTCTATGGGATTAAGGTCTGGAGACTGGCTAGGCCATTCCAGGACATTAATGTGCTTCTTCTTGAGCAACTCCTTTGTTGCCTTGGCCGTGTGTTTTGGGTCATGCTGGAAGACCCGTCCATGACCCATATTTAGTGTCCTGGCTGAGGGAAGGAGGTTCTCACCCAATATTTGATGGTACATGGCCCGTCCATCGTCCCTTTGATGCGGTAAAGTTGTCCTGTCCCCTTAGTAGAAAAACGCCCCCAAAGCATAATGTTTCTCCCTCCATGTATGACGGTGGGGGGGGGGTGTTCTTGGGGTCATAGGACCTCCATGTATGACGGTGGGGGATGGTGTTCTTGGGGTCATAGGACCTCCATGTATGACGGTGGGGGGGGGTGTTCTTGGGGTCATAGGACCTCCATGTATGACGGTGGGGGATGGTGTTCTTGGGGTCATAGGACCTCCATGTATGACGGTGGGGGATGGTGTTCTTGGGGGTCATAGGACCTCCATGTATGACGGTGGGGGGTGGTGTTCTTGGGGTCATAGGACCTCCATGTATGACGGTGGGGGATGGTGTTCTTGGGGGTCATAGAACCTCCATGTATGATGGTGGGGGATGGTGTTTTTGGGGTCATAGGCAGCATTCCTCTTCCTCCTCCAAACACTGTGAGTTGAGTTGATACCAAAGATCTCGATTTTGGTCTCATCTGACCAGAACACTTTCCCCCAGTTCTCCTCTGAATCATTCAGATGTTCATTAGTAATCTTCAGACGGACCTGTACATGTGATTTCCTGAGCAGGAGGACCTTGCGGGGGCTGCAGGATTTCAGTCCTTCACGGTGTAGTGTGTTACCGATTGTTTTCTTGGTGACTATGGTCCCAGCTGAGATCATTGACAAGATTCTCCCGTGTAGTTCTGGGCTGATTCCTCACCGTTCTCATGACCATTAAAACTCCTCGAGGTGAGACCTTGTATGGAGCCCCAGACCGAGGGAGATCGACAGTTATTTTGTGTTTCCTCCATTTGTGAATAATCTCAACTGTTGTCACCCTCTCATCAAGCTGCTTGGCGATGGTCTTGTAGTCCATTCCAGCCTTGTGTAGATCTACAATCTTGTCCCCGACATCCTTGGACAGCTCTTTGGTCTTGGCCATGGTGGAGATATTGGAATCTGATTGATCACTTCTGTGGACAGGTGTCCTTTATACAGGGAACAAGCTGAGATTAGGAGCACTCCCTTTAAGCGAATGCTCCTAATCTCAGCTTGTTACCTGTATAGAAGACACCTGGGAGCCAGAAATCTTGCTGATTGATCGGGGATCAAATACTTTATTTCACTCCATTAAAATACAAAATTAATTTATAACTTTTTTGAAATGTGTATTCCTGGATGTTTTTGTTCTGTCTCTCACTGTTATAATAAACGGACCATTAAAATTATAGACCGATCGTTTCTTTGTCACTAAATCAGCAGCCGATCAAATACTTTTTTTCCCTCAGTGTACATAGTCGGTAAGGTTGAATAAACACAATATTCCATCCAGTTCAGCCTGTGTAGATGTACGTGTGTCAGTGTCTATAATTTGTGTCCCATATCCCTGTATGTTGTGGTTTTTTTTTATGATGCACGTCTGAAGGCCCCATACACACTATTAGATTTTCTGCAGATTTTTGTCTTCAAATTTACTAAAACCCAGGGATTTTTTTTCAGCAGCAACTTGGGGGAACGCCGTTCCGGCACCTCCAGAACTGAATGGCAAAGGGTGCTGGAGAGTCTATTGATGCTGGCTGTTGAGGAATCTATTGTTGCTGGAGGGGATCTATTTTTAGGAAGGCAGGAGGTCTACCGTTGCTGGGGAGGACTTCTGTTGCTCGTGGGGGGGTTCTGTTGTTGGTGGGTGTGGGTCTTCTGTTGCAGGAGGGGTCAATCATTGCTGGGAGGAATCTACTGTTGCTGGGGGATCTTTGTAGCTGGCTGCTGGGGAATCTATTGTTGCTGGATGGAATCTTTTTTTTTTTTTTTTTTTTTTTGTGGGGGGGGGGGGGGTCTATTGTTGCTGATGAGGGGTCTATTGTTGCTGGGTGTGGGTCTTATGTTGCAGGAGGGGCCAATCATTGCTGGGAGGAATCTACTGTTGAGGGAGAGGTCTTTGTAGCTGGCTGCTGGGGAATCTATTGTTACTGGATGGAATTTTTTTTTGCAGGGGGGTCTATTGTTGCTATTGGGGGATCTATTGTTGCTATTGGGGGATCTATTGTTGCTGGGAGTGGGTCTTCTGTTGCAGGGGGTCAATCGTTGCTGGGTGGTATCTACTGTTGAGGGAGGGGTCTATTGTTGCTGGCTGCTGAAGGGTCAGTTGATGCTGGCTGTTGGGTATGCATTGTTGGTGGAGGGGATCTATTGTCGCTGGGCTGTCTATTGTTGTTAGATCTATTTTTTTTACTGCCTTTCTTGTTATTAACAAACACCATATAAAATACTTGGTTCTGTATTCTCTTAAAGGGGCAGTAGTGGGAGGTGGGTAGGGGGTGGAGTCAAGGGGTGACTCGGAAGGGGAGGGGTTTCCTGCACCTTCTCTCTGGGGGAAAAAAAGCCCAAAACCATGTAGTGTGAAGGGCCGGCCTTATTGCATACAAATTGAAACTCTTAAGGTTTGACCTCATATATATTATATGGTTTTGGTAAATCTGAAGACAAAAATGTACAGAAAATCTAAATAGTCTGTATGGGGGCTTTAGAGTCTTTAAAAAAAAATCAATACTCCCTGCTGACCACCACCAATTGTGGAGGAGAGCTCCACATCCTTATTGCCCTGACCGTGAAAAACCCCCCTACACAGCTTAAGGTTAAACCGCTTCTCCTCCGATCTCATTGTGTGGCCCCCGTGTCCTCTTAGACTGAATAATTTTTTGGGGGGGGGTTCCTATGCATAGTGCACACTTCATGTAGACCATAGAGCGCTGCATCCAGGGGACGGAGGAGAGGCACAGGGTGGCCAGCTCATTCTATGTCATGTATTTGCCGGGGGGGGGGGGGGGGGGGGGGGACGGGTAAAGTTCTGCAGGGGGCTGGACAAGCCCGGACCGGTACGGATGGTGATAAATCTGGCAGACTGTTATTTCAGTGTGTGTGGCCATCTCTAGATGCAGCGATGGTCAGCATCGTCTTCAGAAAAGAAAACATTCCACGACACGAGCGTCTCGGTGAAAACCGCGATGGTGGGAAGTGTCAGCAGTTTCTCGTCCCGCTGCCCACACGTTCGGGGAAAATGGTGTACAAGTCGTAACCTAGGAAAAAAAAAAATTCCGGGAGAAGGCGGTGTAAAGAAAAAAAAAAATGTTTTGGTTTAATGTAAACCTCCCACGTTTTTACATTTCTCATATGTTCACAAATTTGGAGAGACTTTATAGTGCATGTTGGGGTGGAGGGTATATGCGGTACATTTCTATAGTACATGGGCATTTCCACATCCTTTGTCTCTCTGATAAGGCCGTAAATACAGAACAGAATACTTGTTGATCCTGCCAGAAATCCATTGAGCTCCTCATTTCCTGTAGTGCGCTGACAACGCCGCACTGAAGTTCTGAGCCGGGTTGTCAGCCCCTGCCCAGTTTTCTCCTGATCGATCGGAGGACTCCTCCCACTTTTTATATTATGGGGATGAGTTTTAAAGTAGAGAAGGGTTCATTGAGGCCCCTTACACACTTGTGCGCCTTGTCCTGCGACTTGGGACTGCAAAGTCGCACCACAAGTCGTACCCCCCCCCCCCCCCATGATTTCCAATGGGTTACCGTTCATATCTGTGCGTTTTTCTTCTTCAAGTCGCAGTGATTTCAAACTTTTTGATGCGACTTGGGGCCCACAGACCTCAAGATTACACAGGCATTGCTTCAAGTCGCAGCAAAATCGGGCGACTTTCAAGACACATGAGTGTGAAAGGAGCCCAAGACGGGACTGACAACCCTGCATGGGATTTCGGAGCAGCAGAGGCAGCGTTGTCGGCTCGCTACAGAAGTCCTCCTTAGATGGACGTAAAAAACTCGATAGAAATAAAACTTTTTCACAGAAGGGAGTTTAATAAGGCTCGTGGCCACTCATTAAAATGAGAAGAAAAGAGGTTTAACCTTAAACTACGTAGAGGGTTCTTTACTGTAAGAGCGGCAAGGATGTGGAATTCCCTTCCACAGGCGGTGGTCTCAGCGGGGAACATCGATCGTTTCAAGAAACTATTAGATAAGCACCTGAATGACCACAACATACAGGGATATGTAATGTAATACTGACACATAATCACACACATAGGTTGGACTTGATGGACTTGTGTCTTTTTTCAACCTCACCTACTATGTAACTATGTAACTGTGTATGTAGAGGTTTCAAACCGCCTCCGCTCTATCCAAAGTAAGAAAAAAAAATTGGCCTGGGGTATATACTTTACTTTAAGTGGGCAAGACCAAAAGTGATGCAGAGAAGTTAAAATGGACCTTCACCCTACTGTACATGTGCCACGCCTCCTCCTCCTCCCCCTCCCCCTCTCATCAGCAGGAACCAGCTGAGATTCAAACCATGTTTGGGCAGGCTGGTTGTAACCAACCTGATCAATCGAATGATCGACTTGGGTGCGACCAGCCTGCTGGATTTTTTCACATGATTATTACGAGTGGCTGTTGTAGCCATTTGCAAAAATCACTGTGTTCTCCCAACAGGGATGGATCCCCCCGACGGGAGAACACAATGGCTCCATTGACTGAGCAATTGAGCAAATTCGCTCCGTCTATGGCCGGCCTAAGCCTCAGCTGGCGTCCTTCTTGCCTATTTGAGAAATTCTGTGAGAAACAGATCTGCAATTAGGCTGGAGCAAATTTTATTTCTTGCAACCATAAGTTGTTGGGGAATCCCTTAAATGGAGCTGTTGTGTTCTCCCAGCGGGGGGGAGGAGCAAGCTGTCCATGCCGGGAGAACACAGTGATTGCTAGCGGCAATCCGCCAGGCTGGTTGTATCCAAGTTGAACGATCAACTTTGGTCCAACCAGCCTGCCCAAGCATGGTTCGAATCTTGGCCCGTTCCTGTCGATACAGCTTTAACAACATAACATGAAGAATCGTTCTTGCCAAACCAATCTACTAACCTTCTATGAGGAGGTGAGTTGCCATCTAGATAAAGGAAGGCCCGTAGACGTGGTGTATCTGGATTTTACAAAAGCATTTGACACAGTTCCCCATAAACGTTTACTGTACAAAATAAGGTCCGTTGGCATGGACCATAGGGTGAGTACATGGATTGAAAACTGGCTACAAGGGCGAGTTCAGAGGGTGGTGATAAATGGGGAGTACTCAGAATGGTCAGGGGTGGGTAGTGGGGTTCCCCAGGGTTCTGTGCTGGGACCAATCCTATTTAATTTGTTCATAAACGACCTGGAGGATGGGATAAACAGTTCAATCTCTGTATTTGCAGACGATACTAAGCTAAGCAGGGCAATAACTTCTCCGCAGGATGTGGAAATCTTGCAAAAAGACCTGAACAAATGAATGGGGGAGGGGCGACTACGTGGCAAATGAGGTTCAATGTAGAAAAATGTAAAATAATGCATTTGGGTGGTAAAAATCTGAATGCAATCTATAGACTGGGGGGAGAACCTCTGGGGGGATCTAGGATGGAAAAGGACCTGGGGGTCCTAGTAGATGATAGGCTCAGCAATGACATGCAATGCCAAGCTGCTGCTAATAAAGCAAACAGAATATTGGCATTAAAAAGGGGATCAACTCCAGAGATAAAACGATAATTCTCCCGCTCTACAAGACTCTGGTCCGGCTGCACCTGGAGTATGCTGTCCAGTTCTGGGCACCAGTCCTCAGGAAGGATGTACTGGAAATGGAGCGAGTACAAAGAAGGGCAACAAAGCTAATAAAGGGTCTGGAGGATCTTAGTTATGAGGAAAGGTTGTGAGCTCTGAACTTATTCTCTCTGGAGAAGAGACGCTTGAGAGGGGATATGATTTTAATGTATGAATACCGGACTGGTGACCCCACAATATACAAATACCGGACTGGTGACCCCACAATAGGGATAAAACTTTTTCGCAGAAGAGAGTTTAATAAGACTCGTGGCCACTCATTAAAATTAGAAGAAAAGAGGTTTAACCTTAAACTACGTAGAGGGTTCTTTACTGTAAGAGCGGCAAGGATGTGGAATTCCCTTCCACAGGCGGTGGTTTCAGCGGGGAGCATTGATAGCTTCAAGAAACTATTAGATAATCACCTGAATGACCGCAATATACAGGGATATGTAATGTAATATGACACATAATCACACACATAGGTTGGACTTGATGGACTTGTGTCTTTTTTCAACCTCACCTACTATGTAACTATGTAACAACACCAACACTCCTCCTCCTCCGGACCCCCCCCCCCCCGTCTCCGCTGAGCCAGGTGGGGGGGATGGGAGTATGCTGAAGCGGTCTGTGCAGGGTCTGCACTGCTGGTAATTAGAAGAAGCATCTTCTCCATTTTCTCAGCTCAGAAGAGCAGTGCAGGCGTAAAGCCCGTGCCACTCTTTAATTCCCCATACCTTACTTACCGGCTAATGCGAGAGATTTGATGAATGGAGGTCGAGGAGACAGAAGTTGCCCTTGTAATACGTTTCTAAATCGCTCAAATAACCAGCGTTGTGTAGCGATCATTTTAAACGTTTTGTTTTATTTAGATAGCGATGGTTTTCATTGGGTGGATATAAGAAGTTACATTGTTCAGTAAATCTGATCCCATTGGATACGTTTTTATTCACATATAAATGGTTGATCGCTATCTGAGCACTAACACGATCGATTTTGTATCTCCAGGCTGTGAAGTGACTCCCGATGTCAACATTTCCGGACAGAAGTTCATCATTAAGCTCCTCATCCCGGTGGCTGAAGGAATGAATGAGATCTGGCTGCGCTGCGACAATGTAAGACGCCGTAATCTTCTCCCCTTTCTGTGTCTAAGGCTCCATTCACACTCGGGCGTCTTCGATCGTGGGCGGGATCGCCACATTTCCCAGGTGTGAAGGGAGCCCAGGAGAACCTGGAGACTGCCATTGATGACTTCTTTCTCTATGTCGCGGTTGCTTGGCTGTCATGTTGAGCCTTTGGCTTCAATACTCTAAAGAGACCCCTGTGAGCGACCTAAGAAATCGCAGGCTGGAGTGCAAAGAAATGAAGTCTTTTAAATGTTTGCATTGTTTGCCATCAATTTTATTTTTTTTAATCAATTTTGCAATGTGCCTCTGAACTTGCTGGAAGTAAGACTACTCCAGGAAGAGTGCATTTCCTTGCCCACCCCCTCTTTCCACATTGTAGCCACTTCTTCCTCTGGGAGTGCCTAGTTGCTGTCTGTGCTGGCCTAGCTGTTTCACCCCTCCCCTCGCTATATAAACTATGTAGCAACCAGTGAAGGGGAATATTGTAGTGCAGTGGTCTACAACCTGCGGCCCTTTGCTCGCCTTTTATCTGGCCCTTGGGGCACTATTCCACTGATATGAGACTCTGCCTACTGGCACCAACAATGGGGCGCTATTCCTCCCAATGGTGTCAACGATGGGGCGCTATTCCTCCCAATGATGCCAGCGATGGGGCGCTATTCCTCCCAATGATGCCAGCGATGGGGCGCTATTCCTCCCAATGATGCCAGCGATGGGGCGCTATTCCTCCCAATGATGCCAGCGATGGGGCGCTATTCCTCCCAATGATGCCAGCGATGGGGCGCTATTCCTCCCAATGATGCCAGCGATGGGGCGCTATTCCTCCCAATTATGCCAGCGATGGGGCTCTGTTGCTCCCAGTGATGCCAACAATGGGGCTCTGTTGCTCCCAGTGATGCCAACAATGGGGCTCTGTTGCTCCCAGTGATGCCAACAATGGGGCTCTGTTGCTCCCAGTGATGCCAACAATGGGGCTCTGTTGCTCCCAGTGATGCCAACAATGGGGCTCTGTTGCTCCCAGTGATGCCAACAATGGGGCTCTGTTGCTCCCAGTGATGCCAACAATGGGGCTCTGTTGCTCCCAGTGATGCCAACAATGGGGCTCTGTTGCTCCCAGTGATGCCAACAATGGGGCTCTGTTGCTCCCAGTGATGCCAACAATGGGGCTCTGTTGCTCCCAGTGATGCCAACAATGGGGCTCTGTTGCTCCCAGTGATGCCAACAATGGGGCTCTGTTGCTCCCAGTGATGCCAACAATGGGGCTCTGTTGCTCCCAGTGATGCCAACAATGGGGCTCTGTTGCTCCCAGTGATGCCAACAATGGGGCTCTGTTGCTCCCAGTGATGCCAACAATGGGGCTCTGTTGCTCCCAGTGATGCCAACAATGGGGCTCTGTTGCTCCCAGTGATGCCAACAATGGGGCTCTGTTGCTCCCAGTGATGCCAACAATGGGGCTCTGTTGCTCCCAGTGATGCCAACAATGGGGCTCTGTTGCTCCCAGTGATGCCAACAATGGGGCTCTGTTGCTCCCAGTGATGCCAACAATGGGGCTCTGTTGCTCCCAGTGATGCCAACAATGGGGCTCTGTTGCTCCCAGTGATGCCAACAATGGGGCTCTGTTGCTCCCAGTGATGCCAACAATGGGGCTCTGTTGCTCCCAGTGATGCCAACAATGGGGCTCTGTTGCTCCCAGTGATGCCAACAATGGGGCTCTGTTGCTCCCAGTGATGCCAACAATGGGGCTCTGTTGCTCCCAGTGATGCCAACAATGGGGCTCTGTTGCTCCCAGTGATGCCAACATTGGGGCTCTGTTGCTCCCAGTGATGCCAACATTGGGGCTCTGTTGCTCCCAGTGATGCCAACATTGGGGCTCTGTTGCTCCCAGTGATGCCAACAATGGGGCTCTGTTGCTCCCAGTGATGCCAACATTGGGGCTCTGTTGCTCCCAGTGATGCCAACAATGGGGCTCTGTTGCTCCCAGTGATGCCAACAATGGGGCTCTGTTGCTCCCAGTGATGCCAACAATGGGGCTCTGTTGCTCCCAGTGATGCCAAATGTGGTGATGTTTACTCACTGATGCCAGGGACAAAAGTTTGGCCCCTCAAAAGTCTGATGAAAGATAAACTGGCCCTTTTGTTGAGAGAGTTTGGAGACCCCTGCTGTAGAGGTTCACTTGAGTGACCTTTTTGAGTCGTCTTGCATTCCATCCAAGATGGCGGTGTGTGTGTGTATATATATATATATATATATATATATATATATATATATATATATATATATATATATATATATATATATATATATATATATATATATATATATATATATATATATATATATATATATATATTTGCACTTTTATTAACTTAAGATCTTAAAAGTGGTTACATTTTGTGTTTTTCAGGCAGGAATGTGTTCTCCGGGGAAAGGCTCACATTCATATACACTCTTCTTTCTTCCCATCTTGCAGGAGAAGCAATATGCTCACTGGATGGCAGCCTGCAGATTGGCATCCAAGGGGAAGACCATGGCGGACAGCTCCTACAACCTGGAGGTCCAGAACATCTTGTCCTTCTTAAAGATGCAGCACCTAAACCCGGACCCTCAGTTCATTCCCGACCAGGTCAACTCTGACATCAACCCGGAGTGCGTCGTCTCGCCCCGTTATCTGAAGAAATACAAGAACAAACAGGTACTGCCATTCCCACCCCCCTTCTGCAGTGGGGTTGCCTGGACACTGGCGGCTGGTTTTGCTTTGCACCACGGCAGAGGGCTTGGGGTGTTTACAGAGATTCCGGCGCTGCTTTTGGCAGTTATGCACCAACAGAGCGGGGCCCTGGAGATGTTCAGTAATGGCTTGTTGAGATCACTGCTATAAGAGGAATAAGTGGGGGGACCTCAGGTAAAGATTGGGGGGGAGAACAAGAAAAAAGGTCTAGCTTCTAGGTAAATGCCATATATGTCAGGTGTGCGAGTGAACACCATTTTGTTCTTGAAGTGATCCTGTGTTTTGAATATACAGGACAAAGCAACAGGTTCCTTTAATTGCCTGCCCTTACCCCCTCTAATAGTAGCCCCCCTTAGCAGCGCCTGCCTGCCCTTCCTTTACTCCCCAGCCCTTTCTGTTTAGGTCAGGAACCAAACAAAATATATGGACATGGAGGAGCATGTGACTCTTCTTATGACTGCAGTGGCCAATCAGTGCTGTCACATGTGGTCTGTAAGCCTTCACCTCGCCTTTGGTTTCGGCAGCTAAGCAGAGGTGAAAGGAAGGCAAGTATAAGGTCCGGGGGGAGGGGGGGGTGTATTAAAGTGACCTTGTTGCTTTGCTGTGCATGAGCAAAGATCAGATTTCCTTTAAGTATCTGATAAAGGTCCCCGTCCATGGACACCACTGTATGGCCAAACATCTGTGGACGTCACACCTATATGAGATTGCTGGACATCTCCTTCCAAAACTATGGTCTTTCATATGGAGTTGCTCCCTCTGTGGCTATACCATCCCCCACAATTCTGGTGGTAATTTGCGAGGTCGGGTACTGATATTGGCTGTGAAGACCTGGCTCACAACCAAATCAGAAATCCAATTCATCCCAAAGGTGTTCAGTAGGGTTGAGCTTGTAGTGGTGGTTGAGGAACATCATGCATGAATGGAAAGTCTTGGAAACTCGAGTTGGTTTGGAGAGCAATTATCACTTTATTTGTGTTTAACCTAAATTATGGCCACCATGCCTCGGAGAATTGGGGATCCCCTTTCTTCAGGAATTTGGTAGTGTTGGCCATGGTAAACGCAGTCTGTGTACTAATATGATAGCGGTGTTCTGAAGGGTGCAATAGGCACACAACAAGAACAAAAATGCTCATTGGACTTTTAAAGGACACACCTCAAAACATACCAAGTGAAATTTATAAATGATTTATTTAACGCACCATTTAAAAACGTGATACAGAAAGAAAAAATTTATTAAATGTCATTATATTGGTAAATTTTGAATTCATGTAATCAATCTTTCCATGAGACCTGGATGTGTCACAAAGCTGACTCAGTAGTCTGGAATAGCTGTGCTAGGTCTCGACGCGTTTCGCGACAAGAGTCTCGCTTCTTCGGGAGAAGCACAGATGGATCCCTGGAGATCAAAAGCGCAAGTAACTAAGGCAAAAGGAAGAATAAAAGAGGAAGGCCAAGCATTTAACATATAAAGTTAAATATTTTCCACTTACAATTGATGTAACACTCCTGGCCTACTGTTGTAGTATGGATGACTCTTTTTAAAGTAGTCAGAACATTTCTGTATATAGACGGGTATATCACCTTAAATTATAAAAGCCACTTCAAACCAAAACGTCCACGCTCACTTTTTTTTTTTTCTTTCTTCTTTTTTTTTTTTGCCTTTAGTTACTTGCGTATTTGATCTCCAGGCATCTATCTGTGCTTCTCCTGTAGAAGGAAGACTCTTCTTGCGAAACGCGTCGAATCTTTGTGACACATCCAAGTCTCATGGAAAGATTGATTACATGAATGCAAAATTTACCAATATAATGACATTTAATATATTTTTTTTCTTTCTGTATCACATGTTGTTTTTAAATGGTGCATTGAATAAATCATTTACAAATTTTACTTGGTATGTTTTGAGGTGTGCCCTTTAAAAGTCCCATGGGCATTTTTGTTTTTTGTTGTGTGCCTACTAATGGGGACTGAGTAGCACCTCTACCCATCCCACACCAGATCTTTTCTCTTTATAGTGTTCTGGAGTGTCTGCTTTGTCTACAGCTATACTATCCTTCTCTCTTCTGGGAAGACTTTCTCACTCCAAAGGTGTTCAGTAGGGTTGAGGTCAGGGCTCTGTGCAGGTCACTCAAGTTCCTCCACACCAAACTAGTCAAACGTCTTTATGGAGCTGTCTCTACTCTTCTGGAAAGGCAACCCACAAAATTGGTAGTATGTCTGTGGAAATTTGTGTCCAATCAGCCAAAGGAACATTTGCAGGGTCAGGTACTGATGGTGGATGAGTAGACCTAGCTCACAACCCACTTCATCCCCAAATTTTTAGGCCATATAGTGTATCAGTTTGGAGTGGGGTGACCCTGTTACCGTTATTGGCAGAGTTCTTTAGTCCATGAACCTCCAAGGATATGACTGATGAGCGAGAAGACCTGGCTCACCACCAGCCTTCCAATCCATCCCAAAGGTGATCAGTAGGGTTGAGGTCAGGGGTTCTGTGCAGGACACTCGAGTTCCTCCACACCAAACTGGTCAAACAACGTCTTTATGGAGCTGGCTCTACTCTTCTGGAAAGGCAACCCACAAAATTTGGTAGTATGCCTGTGGAAATTTGTGTCCAATCAGCCAAAGGAACATTTGTGGGGTCAGGTACTGATGGTGGATGAGAAGACCTGGCTCACAACCCACTTCATCCCCAAAGTGTTCCGTTGAAATTTTTAGGCCATATAGTGTATCAGTTTGGAGTGGGGTGACCCAATTACCATTATTGGCAGAGTTCTTTAGTCCATGAACCTCCAAGGATATGACTGATGATGGGCAAGAAGACCTGGCTCACCACCAGCCTTCCAATCCATCCCAAAGGTGATCAGTAGGGATGAGGTCAGGGTTCTGTGCAGGACACTCGAGTTCCTCCACACCAAACTGGTCACACCATGACTTTATGGAGCTGGTTTTGTACACAAGGGGCACAGTCATGGTGGAACAGAAAAGGTTCTTCCCTAAACTCTTACCACAAGGTTGGAAGAGCACAATTGTCTTCAATGTCTTTGGAGGATTACCAGGACCTCTCACTGGAAACGCCTGAACTCCATTTTTGGAGGTAGGCACATACGTCTGGCCATATAGTGTATGTCTGGTCTACATGTGAAGCATCATGGGAGTGACTGGTATAAGCAGGGGCTACGTCTCTCAAAGGGCGTTCACCAGCAGCCATGACAGTGAAGCAGAGCATTTACAGGACATATGGGGCACGTTTACAAAGCTGAAGTCCCAAACGACCAAAGTTTTTTTTTTTTTTTTTTTAGTATAGAATATATTCCATCATTCTACCAATTTTGCAGTTTCCAGTTTTGGTTACGGTCCGCCGTGGGACTGTCTTTGAACTGTGAATTACAAGCAGGCCAGCAAAGCCTCCTGGAAAGGGTTAATATTGCGGAAGCAGGCGTCCAGGAAGCGGCTCATATGGAGGTCACATGGGACGGTTCTGTCCCTCAGAGTCTCATGACATGAAGCTGCTGTAAAGGCAGGATGTGCCGCGGTGGGGGGGTGGTGGTGGTGGGGGGGAGAATGTGTGGAATGTGATCTGCATGTTACCAGTGAGAAATGTCATCTGGTCGTCTCATGCAATCATGGCCACCATGAAATACGTGGAAAACCTCGCGAAACTCCATCTTCCTTCAATATGCTTTGCAGATTATTAAGTTTTTTGCTGGGGGCCGATTCACATTTTAGTGGACCTTTGCAGTGCATACGTGTTGCAGCATGTGTTAACAAGTGCTGCATTATGGCGCCCCTTTTTATTATGAATTGGCTACCAATGCACCACATCGGGTGACAAAAATGTATGACCGTTATTGCGAGGTGCAGCACACCGCAATGCGCAGGATGTGCTCCACTCTACAATGCGTTGGGGTGCCGTCTACAATGAATAGGGCCACACCACACACAGAGCAGGAAATGCACTTTTGCTGGCATTTGTTGCCATAACCTCCAATGAGCCCAGAAAGTCAATTTCACTGAAACTTTCAGTTTTTGTACTTTTCCCACCTTTTCTGTAAAAGTTCGTCATATACAGATAATTCCCTCCTAGATCCGAGGCGTGCATCAATGCACAGCGTAAAGAAGATTGGAAGGCGGAAAAGTTAGAAGTTTTGGGCCCCTTGCACATGGGGGGGCGGGGGGGGGGGGGGGCATCTAGCTGTATTGTTCACCCAGGAGGGACAGGGGCGCCATCCATGAGAAGGAAGTGTCACCAGCACACCAGGATCTCCAAAATTGGGTCCAAAATTTTAATCGCATAGTATCAAAAAAATAAATAGAAGCGACGTTTCGGAGCCATGCAAGGGGATGAAGGGGTCCTGCGTGGCTCGAAAACTTCGCTTCTATTTAATTTTTTTTATACTATATGATTACAATTTTTGGAGATCCTGGTGTGCTGGTGACACTTCCTTCTCATGATTGCAGTCGGTTCCAGCCGTTGGTAATTTCAGCACCCAATTTAAGATACAGCTGTTTGTGCAGGAACGCGTGCGCTGGGAGTACTGCATTGGAGGTGCACCATCCAAACCCCGCTGCAGGTAGCCTGTCCTAGGTTGTGGTTGGATGGAGCTGAATCCTGCGTTCCGGACCTTCGGCCTTGAATGGGGCTCTAAATGCCAGCACTACCTAAAGTGGTTGTAAACCTGCAAGACCAAGGCGTAATGAGCTAGTAGGCATTACCTACTAGCTCATTATGAAATGCGTACCTTAGATCCAAGCCCCCGGAGCTGTCCTGGCTCGCCGCTGTGGGCGGTGGCATGTCTCCCGGGTATCGGCGCTGTGATTGACGTCGCTCCCCGCGCATTCGTGTCGGAGCCGCTGGTAACCGCACAGCAGCTGAGGAAACGGCACGAGCAAGTTTAGGAGATATTCACAGTACCTACAGGTAGGCCTTATTAAAGGCTTACCTACCTGTAGGTAAAAGTGGTGTGTAAGGGTTTACAACCCCTCTAATACAGCATCCAGCTGCAGGTACCACTTGGTACAGCATACAGCCGCAGCCTGCCATAGACTTTGACAGACTGCCGGCAGCGGGGCTGGGTGAGTCCAGAGAGACGCGGTGCAGCTGTGGGCGGTCCCATGTGCAAAGGACCTCATTACAGAAGAGACCTAATATACCTTCCATCCCCCAATCTCATATTTTAGTGCATTTCCACCTTTTGTGGTCAAATTTGAGGAACTTCCCCAATAAGTGTTTCTTGTGTGTTCCAATTCACACAGCACACCTACAAATATGGGAAAATATTGGGAGATAATTACTGCGAAAGAGGGGTTGGAAAGTGGGGGTGAGTTGTGTCCCCAGGTAACGGAAGGATTGAGTGCGTCATGCAAAGGAAGAATTCTGTTGCGAAGAGGCTGTCCGTCCGTCCCCTGATATATTAATTGTCATGGCAGAAGATTTGGTCAGGTTAACCTCCAATCGCGATTTATAGTTTTGAAGAAATCTCTAATAGGAATGTCAAATTGGG